>NC_083434.1:33232010-33535010 GCF_020745735.1 Hemiscyllium ocellatum | reverse complement strand
TCTCCAGTCCCCTGGCACCATCCCCATCGACAGTGAAGACGAAAAGATCATTGCCTACGGTTCTGCAATTTCCTCTCTCGCTTCCTACATGATCCTAGGATCTATCCCGTCAGGCCCAGGGGACTTGTCTATCCTCAAGTTTTTCAAAATGCTCAACACATCTTCCTTCCTAACAAGTAGCTCCTCCAGCTTACCAGTCCGTTTCATACTCTCCTCTTCAACAATACGGTCCCTCTCATTTGTAAATACTGAAGTACTCGTTCAAGACCTCTCCTATTTCTTCCGAATCAAAACACAGTCTCCCACTACTGTCCTTGATCGGACCTACCCTCATTCTCATGATTCTCACATACACGTTAAAGGCCTTAGGGTTATCCTTGATCCTACTCGCCAAAGATTTTTCATGCCTCTCTTAGCTCTCCTAATCCCTTTCTTCAGCTCCCTCCTGGCTATCCTATATCCCTCCAACGCTCTGTCTGAATCTTATTTCCTCAACCTTATGTAAGCCTCTTTCTTCCGCCTTACAAGACATTCAACCTCCCTCGTCAACCAAGGTTCCCTCACACGACCATTCTTGTTATGCTTTTTACAACACCAGTAATTTTGATTTAGTTGTGCCAATGCATTCTTTGTTCCACTCAAGCACGAGTGTTCATTGGGAAACAGCAGCTTTTTATGACAGTGTATTGATGCAACCATGACTCAACTTGGTTAAGGCAGAGTTAAATGCTGCTTGTCGATGCTTTGGTAGGAGCAGCTGTTATGGTAGCCATGCTGGTCTCATGCTGCCCTCAGATCCACCTGTAGCTTGGCTGCAACTCTCTGGGCTTTAAGACATTCAACTAGGCCAACTCTGCTTTCTACTGCTGTCCATTTAACCTTTAGAAACTGCTTTCAAAATCGTCTTTGTTTCTTACAACAGGATTCAATGGCCTCTTTCTGCACTGTGGGGATTCTACGAACATGCTGCAAACACACTGCCCAGTGGGAGGAAAGATGCTAATGAAAGTTAGAGGGTCATCTCTGGGACCGTAATGAAACTTTTACAATTACAGGCAGTTGTTTCAGAGATTAGCCTCTCCAAAGTATACCTGATACAACAAAACATTTAAACTTTGGGACCCCAAGTTTTTTTCACCTGATATGATTCACAAGCGTCAAAAAAAATTACTTTGGATACAAAATCACAAATTAATCTTCTTTGCTCTACAAAGGAATTGACAAAATTAAAAGATCTTTTTGCAACACTAATTCTCCCACTCAATGGCTTAACAGAAAGCAATGCGGTAGAGTTCACTTGTTCAGCTTATAGCAAAAATTCTACTTTAAGCTGCTGTATTTTTCAAGTCAGGTTAATGTGTACCCATCATAACATAATGCAATTTGAATGATGTGTTTATTATCTCAATGACTGTTGCCCAAAACAATGCCTGCAGCAATTTGAATCATTACCTCCCAAACAGACTGCAGGCAGTTGCTAAACCAACTGTTAAGACAAAAAAATGCAAATATTGCAGCTTTATTGATTTATTTCAATTTTGTTTTCTCCAGTACAGCCATAATACATGCCCAGGATTCAAACACGTTCAGACAATAGCTGCTGTTCTATTTGTAAAGCACAAAATAGTGTGCATCGTAAAACAACCCAATGATGCCTACTTTGAGTAAAGTGTTGCTGTTAGTTCTTGAACAGAGAATTAAGGTTATTGCAAGCCAAAAAGAAGAAAATTTGATAATGCAACTAGTCAGGGCCTAAGATGCACTTATTTATGGCCAATTTTAAAAGTGATCTTAAAACCAGAACCTTAAGAAAATACTGTACCAAAAAGTCTTCATAAATAGTTGTACAGCTGTTTTTTTAAACTGCAACCTAAAACTTTATTTTCCCCAGGCCCAAGTTAAGGTTTCATAATAGTTAATTACATAAATACACAAAAATTGGATGAATTAAATTCAACCTCCAGAGGTTCACTGACAAGTGTCATTATTAATGTCACATGTAACAAGCGCTAGACTGATTGTTCAGGTGAGATTATGCAAATAATTCAAACAGGAACACTGTTGCAAAGCCCTCTTTTCAATTCCACATTTCCAGGGATGGTGTTTAACTGCTGGTGACCATTTTGGTTTTCTACAGTTCTTAGCAGGTTGAGGATCAGAGGATTGTGTGGTTTATTGATGATGCTGCTTATAAAAGTCAACAGAAAGCTATGAAGTATGAAGTGCGGCCTAGATTCAAGTCAGACTATGGTCCTGCTAGCATCAGGGAGCTTTGGAAGAGGATGCTAGAGTGGTGAAGCAGATTACAGCTCACTGCCATCATAATGCACACGCGGAGAATGATCTTATGCAGGAAAGCGATGCAGTCCAAGCCTTTGCATGCAGCCTCTTAGCCCCAGCCTGAAAAAGCAGATGTTTTAATGGATGCCGCACTGGATTTTATTTAAGGTAAGGGCACTTAGAAGTTGCGCAGTCTCAAGTTCAATTTGTAGACTGATAGACAATTTCTATTTCTGCTCCCAGGAATTTAAGTTTAAAATTCTGAAATGTTCAACTACAGTGTTGTAATACTCCTTTTAAAGAAAAATGGTAGCAGACTTGAGGTGGCAAAGGAGGTACAGTCAAAAATGGTGTCCACAGCTCTCTCTGTCAAAACTGAGGTAGTCACCTTACAGAGGCTCAACATTCAAATAGGAAGCAGGATGATAAACAAATGGACCACTTAATGGCTGCATTTTTAATCTTTATCCAAAAATGTCGCTCCAAGAGTGACTGACACTTCATTCAAACCCTTATATCAACTCCAGTCCATAGTAGATGACAGCAGTTATTGTGCTTCAAGCTTAAAATTCCCATGATGTCTTGCAGATGCCTCATTGTCCGAAGAAGACTATACCAGGTCAATTAAATTTTTTCTCTGGCATTGTGGGGTGAAGACAGATGGGATCCATGTAGATTAGTTACCTGGGATGGAATACAGAGCACCAGTCTGTAAAAAATGCACCAATATTTACTGCTCCCCAAGAACAGCAAACTGGTTGCCAAGTTCTAGCTGAACGGACTGACTTTTAGAACCATCCTCCCTGGCTCTGTTTTTGTATTTCACCATCTCAAAGGTCTTTTCCATTTCTTTATCTCTGGGAAAAAACAATTTTTAATGATCAGCTCAAAAAATGCTCAAACACAAAACTAGAAAACGTGACTAAATGTTACCACTGGCACAGTCTTCCTCATTCTTTGAATGTAGTTTAACCTCCACATACAAAAAGGCTGCGAGTTCCTTTTAAAAATTTATCAGGTCACTGACCAGGTAATATGGTGCTCCTACACCCAAATAAAGAAAAGGTCCGTGTTCTGTCAAAGTCGTTAGGTTTATTGGGAAGCAACAGCAAAGAAAGTAAATGCACAAAAAGGAAGTCGCAAATTCTCTGGGAGCAGGAAATCGCAGGTTTGTATATGGAGGCTGAACTACATTCAGGGAGCAAAGACCTTACCCTGTAGCAGATATCTAGTGTTTCTCCTTTCATTCAACCTCCACAAACAAATTAGCTTTTCTGTTCTAATGACATTGACAGAAGCTGCATGTCCTATAGCTGTACAAGTCAGATTGAAGGCTTGAAACTCCTAATTATTCCATGCAGTAAAGATAGCATTCATAATGGCAGGAGCTCAATGAGGATTACACACCATAATGTATCCTGCTGACTGACCACATCTCACTCCAGTGGTTGCATAACTTTGCTTCCGAACAATTGCATGGACTAAATGACCCATCAGTTCTCCACAGCCAGCAGATAAATCCAAACATCACAATGGAGACAAATGTAAATCCACATCAGACAATCTTCAGATCTTGTCACTAAATAATTTAAAATAGAAGCATCAGACAGACTTTAACCTTGCACTGAATCATGACAAATCTTGTAAGATCTAAACACTCATTACGCAAGATCACGATGACATTTCACAATTCTAGAAAGTATCAGATTCCAGCCACATCTATTTAACAGATGATCCACATTAATGTGAGCTGAGAGCAAATACAGAACATAAGATTTACATCCTCAAGATGATCTGATTTTTCCTAACTTTGTATAATGCTAATAAAATGAAGCAACTGATGGCAGTAAGCTGGCTATGTTGTCAAATAGAGGATCGCAGGAACATTAAAAACCATTTGGTTTGAAGGTTCTCAACCAGCAGAGGTTAGTCAGGTCAAGAACAGCACAATCCCAGCAGCTCCCAGAACCATATCTTGTTTGGCTATTCAAAAGAAAGTCAATGTGACAACAATCACTTGGATCCCATGAACAGTCTGCAGTAAGGTGACAAATCACTTAATCACTCATAACAGACTTCTCTCCTTGGAATGCAATCTTTATTTGAAGCAGGAAGAAAGTTCACTGGAGCCTTCTGAAAAGTTGTGAGCAGCATCTTTAATCAATTGCACTGTCATAACCCCAAAATAAAAATTAACTGGGGTTTCATGCAAAAACTCCACCTGCATGAGTCAGCTTTTCATACTCTGTGGTATGTACACCCACACGACTGCAGAAAATCCAGTGTGCACGAACATCAAGGCTTTGCTTAAAAAAAATGAAGTAGCCAATTATCAGACATGTTTTTATGCACCACATGAAATTCAAGTTGGTTCACACATTGACTGGAGTTCTAGTAGGCCACCCACTGATCAGAGAACCAGCAGGGAACACAATCCCACGTGGCAAGCACATGGATCGTGCACATCAACTTAAATGGCTGCTGTAACTTCCCAGGCAGTGGAAGTCCTTTTCACAGAGCTGCTGGCTTTCCAGAAGCTGACACATTTCTCATGCCACCAGTACCAGTGGAAATAGCAACTGCTGGTGGCACTATACATCCCCAAGGGGGCAGCTTCATGACAAGACCATTAGCCACTATTTAGCAGGGGCAGGATGGGGTTTGCAGGGAGTACTGGAGGAATGGGATAATTTACTTGCTGCAGGTGACCTTTGACTTTTTCAGAAGCATCCCTGCCCCCTGCAGTGCAAGGGTGGGGAGGGTCATGGCTTTTTCAGCAGCCATAACTGCGTCAGTGTCAAGTTTCTCAAAGTGATAGTAGACTCAGGATAATGGGATATCAGTTAGCTCATTGCTGACACTAACATGGAGTTCTCCCATGACGGAGTTTCCCTAACTGCCCTGTTTCACACGTGAAGGGCTGCTTTAAATCGTGCTCCTGGCTTTTGCAATGGAGTCCTCACACCTTCAATATTGCAAACTGGACTCCAAATAGCCTGAAGGATGATGAGATACCTAGCACTTGCAGACTTGGCTCATCCTCATTTCAAGATTATTAAACGTTTTAGGCTACTTCCTGGCAGATCACTGGTAGATAACAGTACATCTGAAACCACAGCAAAAACAGGTGCAATGGACACAGTTTTTGCATAAAATACCCACAAGAGCTATTTGCTGCTATCTGAGGACCCACACAGCACTCAGTCCTATGCCACAGAGACATGGATTCAGCTGCAAGCTGAAGGGGGCCTTACCTCCCGTTTACATAGCTCCAGACTTGCCTGGAAGCAACACATTGCAGATCCTGCCCTGGGTCCAAGAGGATATTTCTCAGCCTCATCGACAGGGATTACAGCTCCATATTATCAAGCATAGGCACTTACGTTGTTAAATCCTATTCATTCAAATATGTCAAAGTGTCTAAAATAGTAGACATTTTAATCAAGTTACAAAGGAGGACCATGATCATTTACCTCGTGCAGGTGAAGTTTCAGTTAGCCTCTGACCCTTTCAAAAGCATACACAAGTCCTCCAGGTGCTTCATTTCGTTAGAGTCAGAGTTCTGGATTACATCCAAAATGATTTAGATATAGATTAAATCCTATATGATCCTGGCAGAGGCAATGAGTAAGTGCACCTTCAGCCAATCATGCTCAAAACTGCTTTAAAAATGCGACTGTTTCTGCAAGCCCTCTCACTTAAGCTGCAACCAGACATCTTTTATATAAAAAAGCCCAGCAAGGTAACATGATGATTTGTGGGAGTGTCAGTCAGGTCTATCCACTGCAGACTAGTTCCAACAGCATTTGGTATTTTACCTCCTACATGCCCAACCTTTGAATCTAGGGTACAGCAGCGATAGAGTTAATATGCTCTAGATAAAATTAGATGAATTTATAACAAGTAGTACAACAATCTAATTATGGCAGCCAATTTGTATGTGGAGATTGAACAAAAACGATGTATAAATGAAGGCAAGACAGATCAATTCAAAAATATAAATATTTAGATAAACTGCAAATATCTGACATATACAATGATTTTAATTGGATTTACTGCACAAGAAAATATGTGGTTCTTCATTTTCACTTCTTCCTTCTCCCCATCTCAATGATTCATAGCAACCTATTTGGCCTCTCGTAGCTATCCAGAAGTGGAATTGTTCCCTGGTGGCAGAAAGCTCTTTTACTGCACGGACTTCAATGTTTTGCTCAATCTGTAGACTTTCTAATGTACTGGACAGCATTCAAGAGCATATTCCCCATCTTTCCCCTGCCCATACCCCAACTGTTCTAGGGTACAGAGGTAACTTCAACCTCCATCTCACTAGCAGTCCCAACACCACCTCTCTTCACAACAAATAATTCATGGATTGTTCTGTACCAGGTAGTGTATGCAATCACTGACCGTGATTAAGTGCTAAAGAACAAACTGAAATCAAAATTAAGTTTGCTCAAATATATAGGAACATTGCTGAAATCTACAAAAAAATGTAGCCTTACGAGTGTGAAAAATCCAAAAATAATTGAAGTCATACGAATGTTTCACAGATGATTGGTGCAATGGAAATAGCTGAGAAAAAGCACAGCAGACACCGTTTTAATGCACTTGAAGTTCATAGTACGAATTCCTGCAAGGTTCACAAATGGCCGAATGGAAAGTCCATGAACCAGAGGTTAAAGAATCTGAAAATGAAGAACCTTAATAAACTGAAAATGTTCAGTGTTTTTCATAGAAAGGCAATCGAACTTCTCTTCCACCAGAAGTTTCAAGTGTCCAAGAAAATCAAACAAGCAGCAAATCGGTAAAGTGAATGCATCCAAGGCTTACTTTCTCGTTTCTATATGCTTTGCAGAAGCTTGTAGGGATGGAAACTGAGCATCATTGAAAATCTCTGGTGGTCCCTGTGATTGTGTTCTTCGCACATTACCCGATCTGGCTGCAGGAGGTCGATACACACCAGATGGCTTTGATTCTGGGACTTCTGCAACTGGAGTCACACTTATGTTAGACAGATTGCAGATGAACATTCTACAACAGCTCTAGACAAACAAAATAATGATCTAGCGTGCATCCATGCAGGGTTCGAGAATGGTTAAACTGAGAGGTTTAGCCATGGTGGCTTACTTAGAAAAGGTCAGACGTTATATTCAGAAGTGAAAGTGATCGGGTCTGAAATAACCAGTTAATTGATCAGACTGGAATACTGCACACCATGAAATCATTTTTCTTTCCTGTTCAATAATAATCACCACAGCTATAACAGGGAGAAAACAAGGGGCAAACGGAGAGGATATCTAACAGCATAGGCAGACTGATTACATTCCCCACAAAAGTACTTCAATAGCAATTTTACATCCTTCCTTCCCATGGCCACAAACTCTCCTTAATGCTCAAAAGCTTGGAAGTTTCAGATTCAATTCTTTGAACTGGCGGGAACAGTATTTATGCATTGAGCAAATTCTGCTGTTCTGGAAGCTGCACATTAACCTTTGAACTAATCATGTCTGGATCAGCATAATCAAACAGCTTCACTGAACAGTTCACAATGCTTCAGCATTTATCCACTGTCTTATAGCAGCAAAGAGCACAACAGTCTTTCAAACCAAAAACACCAACTCCTGGAAAGTTGCCAGGAACACTCAGTTGGCTTGCATATGTTGATTTTCCCACCAAAGTGATGTCTGCATGCTGTTTTGCTCCCAGGCCTGTTTAATACTGCAACCATACCCATCCCATGTTCTAACTTTAGATTTAAGTGTATAAGTGATGGGAAGTTCTTACACAACTTCGTTAACTCAATAGATAATTAGAATCTTAATCCCAGTGTCATGGTTTTGAGCCCACAATAGGTAATTTAAGTATTGTATTAAAAGTACCTTTTTTAAAAAATGTCTATTTTTACCACTGGTGAAGCACCAGAGTTAATAGCATATAGTTTTGATTTCCAAGTCTGGCTCTCACTCATACTTACTAGTTTCCTCCTCAGCAACTATTTATTTTTGTCATCTCCAGAACCTCACTGCTAAAATGGGTATTTTCCCCATCACTTGCAACTTCTTTTGGAGAATGTTACAATGTTGCCTCAAGTTATTCAAGTGAGTGTTATTTTTAATATATTTTCTATGGTCAAAGCAATCTTGACACTTACCCATAACAGCAGGTGCTGGAATTTGTGTCATCTTGTTCCAGGGCCCGGCTAGCTCATCTCCATCTCTATACAAGACATTCTCACCATCCTCACCTTGATCATCTTTCTTCTCATCATCTTCTTCCTCTCTTTCATCACTGTCAAGTTAGTCACAGCAAGAGTTACATTAATTCAATATTCTGTTCAGAAAGCTCCAGCAGCTCTAAACTCACTTCACTTGGATAGAAGCAGGAATCAAACTGATAAGAATGCTTTAATGTTACAATAGTTCTCTCAGGTCAAGTGATTGAGTGCCAACTTACACCACGCTATCGTCCAAGGCAGGGAGAGTTTAGTTTAGGTAAACGTGAGGTGCTGCATTTTGAAAAGGTAAATCAAGGCAGGACCCATGCACTTAATGGTAAGATCCTGGGAAGCGTTGCTGAACAAAGACCTTGGGGCCCAGATCCATATTACTTTGAAAGTGGAATCACAGGTAGATAGAACAGTGAAGGCAGCATTTGGTATGCTTGCCTTTATTGGTCAGTGCATTGAGTATTGGAGTTGGGAGGTCATGTTGCGGCTGTACAAAATATCGGTGAGGGCAATTTTGGAATACTGTATGCAATTCTGGTCTCCCTGCTACAGGAAGGACGTTGTGAAACTTGAACAGGCTCAGAAGAGATTTACAAGGATGTTATCAGGGATGGAGGGCTTGAGCTATAGGGAAAGGTTCAACAGACTAGGGCTATTTTCCATGGAGTGGACGCTGAGGTTTATAAAAGCATACAAGTATGGATAGGGTAAACAGACAAGGTTTTTTCCATGATGGTTTGGGGGGGGGGGGGGGGGGGGGGGGGGGACAGAGAGAGAGAGAGAGAGAGAGAGAGAGAGAAAGAGTCCAAAAGTAGAAGGCATAGGTTTGTTTCGTGTGAGGGGATAAAGATATAAAAGGCACCTAAGGGGCAACTTTTTCCACAGAGGGTGGTACGTGTATAGAACGAGCTGCCAGAGGAAGTGGTGGAGGCTGGTACAATTACAACATTTAAAAGGCATCTGGATGGGAATATCAATAAGAAGGATTTAGAGAGATATGGGCCTCATGCTGGCAAAGAGGTCTAGTATATCTGATTGGCATGGACGAGTTGGACCAAAGGGTGCTTCCATGCTGTATATCTCTGACTCTATGACTAAGTGGCTTGACTTGTCATCAAAACAAACGTTTTTGAGCATTTGAACAGGAACAGAGTTAATGACAACTGGTAATCCCAAGTTTTAGCCGAGCAAAAAACATTAAACTCTCTTCTCACCCCTTCACAATTCTTCTGTTCCACTAAATTCCAAAACAGATTGAAAATCAGCCAACCTACCAAGTCTGCATAGTAGTACATGAAGGGGGCAAATTAGGATTAGTCAGATTTCTCCTCCTTTGTGCAAGAAATGAACTCCACCAGCAGGGGAAGCAGTATTCAGCATTGTATCGCACAGTTCAATCCTATACTTGCTTCCAAAAATCACATCCAGATAAGCAAAAAGCAAAGGACTAACAAATGCCTGCACGTTTCTTATTGCTGCACTAAGGCAGATGACATGAGAAGAAACTGCAGCTCACAATTTCCAGAACTGGCCACTGTGGCAAAGCCCAAACTGGAACTGTCCTGCAGTATCAAACTGTCAATGCATGGTAATAATCTCAATCACACCTGCACCCAAAAACACCACCATCACATTCAAACCAAGACATGACAGCTCAAAATTGACAGCATCTGCAAGTCTCGGACTCTCAGCATTTCACACTCGGGTGAATAAGAGCTAGGGAGTTCTGGGAAATGTATGCTACAAGGTAGGATACAGTCTGCTGTGACAAGAGTTCTGGCACTAGGTTGCCAGTGGCAATGGATAAAGAACAAAATGTTATGATTTTATAGTGCAAACTCCAGTCACTGGTGGCCATGTACACCAAGAAAGAAGCATAACCACAAGCCCAATATGTTCAGCTGTTTCTAAAGTCAACAAAATCTGCAGCATTCCAGGACCAAAACAATCCAGTCTCGTGTCAGCTCTATAAAACAGACCTCAGAGTTTGAGGTCTTAGCCAAAGCTCAGTCTTTAACCAGCACCAAGGTAATACTTGAGGACAACATGCAGCAATCCTAAACATTAGTATTGTCAAGTCACATTTGTAATTTGTTTTTTGAAGATCTTAGCTTTCCATAAGAAACAGAGGGACATTCAGCCCTTTGGAGTCCATTCCAACAATTTAAGAATACTGATGGTTACCTCAACTCCATATTATACATTAGATTACTTACAGTGTGGATACAAGCCCTTCGGCCCAACAAGTCCACACTGACCCTCCGAAGAGCAACCCACCCAGAACCATTCCCCTACATTTACCCCTTTCACCTAACACTACAGGAAATTTAGCCAATTCACCTGACCTGCACATTTTTTTTTTGGACTGTGGGAGGAAACCGGAGCACCTGGAGGAAACCCATGCAGACACAGGGAGAATGTACAAACGCCACACAGACAGTCGCCTGAGTTGGGAATTGAACCCTGGTCTCTGGCGCTGTGAGGCAGCAGTTCTCACCATGGTGCCGGCCATATTATGCTGATGCTGGGGATTTCTTAGAAACAATAATCTGGGACAAAATTAAATGGGGTTCAGGGAAACAGTACAGACTCAACTGAGGTAGGTTGCACTTGGCTAAGGTGATGTAATTGTAGAAGCTGTTGACTGATGCAATTGATATGACATACATAGATGTTCAAAGGGTATTAGAAAGAGCACCCCACAATTACTTTTGAAAGCAAGTTAAATACAGGGCTATGAACAAAGGGAATGGGACTAATTGCGTAGATCCAGGTGTGATTTGTAGGACTTTTTCTGTGCTGACTTACTGATTCAATTGCAATGTACAACTTAGACAACTTTTCAAGAATCAAAATTCTGAATTATCATTAAGTAATTAAGAAAAGATGGAATCAGATTAATGGTTATACTTCATGCAGTTATAGTTAAATATTAGCAAAATGGTCTCAATTGACAAGCTAATTTTAATGTGCTCACCTGATTTGTAAGGCATGGATCCTCAAGCCACTATAATCAACTTCTTTTTGCTCAAACTCCTTCCATTCTTCATCCTCCTAAAAGTACGCAGCAAGGTTAGTTAACTAAGTGTATGCAACTGAATACACCAAGCTACCTTTATAAGCACATACAATTTTCTGTAAAACACCTGAAATGAATCCAACCCAGATACACAGTAAACCACAAATCCAAAAACCATCAGAGTTTTCTGCATTCCTCCAAAGTCTGCGGCTGTCATCCCTACTGGTGGAATTCAATTAGGAATCATTGATTTTTTTTTTGACACCCTCTTGAATAAACTTTCATTGGCACAGTTACATGTAAAAAGCCTCTCTTGTCTGAGAAAATGAATTGTGTATCTATGGAATGTGAATGATCTCTTCCATGTTAAAGTTTCCATGTATTTTTAAAATAATTTGGTTTATGTTGCCATGTGTCTCTCAACTCCATGTACTTTCTGTAATATTACAAAAAAAAAGAGATAAGATGTTAGTTACTTCCTAACTTAAATTCTTCATTGTAATTGGCAGCTTTGTGATGACCACTGCGGCCAGATATCAGTGATGCCTACAGATGGTCTGAAATTAATTCCTATCAGAAAAACTGAAATTCAGGCCAGAGAGGCTGCTAGATCTCTGTGGACAGCTCTCTTTGAAATCAGCAACCTATACATTCATTTCGCTACTTATTGTAAAATCTGGACCAATGCTATACCAAATAATTTGATTAAAATAGCTGACAAAACAAAAGTAATTTGAATGACCAAGCATAGGCTCTCCGGTTTTTACTTTTGCTTTGAAGTGATGGAACAAAGTCATAAGTCCATCTACCAAAGCTCAATTTTCTCGAATCTAAACCCCAGTTAGCTAACCAATTTGCCTCCGCTACTCAGTCAGAATAAGCTTGGCTCAAAGTCTAGATTCACGTCTACTGCTGGATCTATGCACTTACGGGTCCGTGGCTCTTTTTGCATGTTTATTCTCAAGTCCAGGCTATTGGTAAAGAGCATATGACTCAAAGCATATATATACAATATTTACTGCATTTTACAATAAGTAGCGAAATGAATGTATAGGTTGCTGATTTCAAAGAGAGCTGTCCGCAGAGATCTAGCAGCCTCTCTGGCCTGAATTTCAGTTTTTCTGATAGGAATTAATTTTAGACCATCTGTAGGCATCACTGATATCTGGCCTCAGTGGTCATCACAAAGCTGCCAATCACAATGAAGAATTCAAGTTAGGAAGTAACTAACATCTTATCTCTTTTTTTTACTGAGACAGTAAAAGATCCCAGGAGGACTTGGGAATTGGGCAGATAAATGCAGGGTCAAGATTAGATTAGATTAGATTACTTACAGTGTGGAAACAGGCCCTTCGGCCCAACAAGTCCACACCGCCCTGCCGAAGCGAAACCCACCCTTACCCCTACATTTACCCCTTACCTAACACTACGGGCAATTTAGCATGGCCAATTCACCTGACCCGCACATCTTTGGACTGTGGGAGGAAACCGGAGCACCCGGAGGAAACCCACGCAGACACGGGGAGAACGTGCAAACTCCACAGAGTCAGTCGCCTGAGTCGGGAATTGAACCCAGGTCTCTGGCGCTGTGAGGCAGCAGTGCTAACCACTGTGCCACCGTGCCGCCCCAAAGTTTAACGTAGAGATGTGAGAAGCATTTTGGTTAAGAATTACAAAAGTAATAAGAATGAAATGGTACAACCTTAAACAGCGGAAGAGAAATGCAAAAGTTAACAAATTTTTGAATGCCAGGACAACTTCGTAAAATCCTATTCAATATTGGGCATACTCCATAAAAATAGCAACCTGGATATGAGGGCAGTTATGCAGTGGGGCTAGAAAACTAGGATTGGTAATTTCAGCATGGAGATGGTCATGGATTGGATTGAATAGTTTTAACAATGATGGGGTTGTACCAGGGAGAGTACAGTATGTGGTGCTGGTAAAGCACAACAGGTCAGGCAGCATCCGAGGACCAGGATACCACCTGACCTGCTGTGCTTTTCCAGCACCACATTCCCAACTCTGACCTCCAGCACCTGCAGTCCTCACTTTCTCCTAGTTGATTTTTACCAGGGAGAAACTATTTCACTTGCAAATAACCGAGGGGGGACAGATTTAAGGTAGTTGGCAAAGCAATAAAACTGAATTTTAATAAAGGTGACAAGTTGATATAACATATGACATGATCTGGAATGCATCTCCCAGAATCAGATATAAATACTTCAAAAATGAACAGAGAGCAATGGACCATATGTGAAACCAATTGGATAACTATTCCAAGTAGGATGGTATAGATTTGATGGTCAGAATGTCCTCCATAAATTCAGTATGATTCTGAGGACTTAGGCAAACTCATATGGTATGTGTTCTATCCAGAAAGATGGTAGGTTACTGGAACTAGATTTGAACTGCATATTTATATTTAGATTATCAGCTTACAAGTCTGTCTCCTAATCCAACTCGTTTTATTCTATATTTATAGACTGCTTAAATCAATGCCCAGCTCATATCCATGTGTATACAATTAAGACCACCTGCCATGACTGAAAAATCAAGTCAGTTCCCAATTCGTAAACAATAAAACAGAAAATGCTGGAAATACGCAGCAAGTCAGGCAGCATCCATGGAGGAAAGCGAAGGTACAATTTCAAGTTGATTACCAGAATGTTTCTGGCATTGCTTGCTTTATTTCAGATTTCTAGCACCTGCAATAATTTTGCTGTTATACATTCCAGAATCAGGAGGCATGTTCATATTGATTGCGAAAGGAGAGCTGAATGCATATGAGGCCAGAATTGAAAGCACACCGATTCATCCAAGGATTTACAGCTGGAGGGGTTTGTAGATCGGGAAGGGCCTGGTGATGAAAAACAAGGATCCAAACTTTTTTGGAAATATTGGAGGACAAGAGGGTTTTGTCAGCAAACTCAAGACAAAGTGCTACCTAATGAGTATCAACCGCAGATTGGTTAAAGGATAGGTGCAAGGATAAATGGAGCATTTCAGTTGCGAGGCTGTGCCTTGTGAGCAAGTGCTAGGCAATAAGCCCAGCTATATACAATTTATAGTAATGACCGAGCCAAAGAGATAGTAATGCATCCAAATGTGCTAACAATACAATGTTAGTGGGAATGCAAACTACAGGGAGGACAAAGAGGCTGCAAAGTGAACTAAATTAGTTCATTATTACAGTGACAGATGAAGAACTTGATAGAGTGCAAGTTATTCACTTTGGTCAGAAGGGAAACAACATATTTTAAAAAGGTGTGAAACTTGTAAATGTTGATGTTCTGAGACACTTGGGTTCACCCATGCAAGGAGCACAAAAGGTTGGTGCGCAAGTACAGCAAGTAATATGGAAGGCAAGTGGCTCGTTGGCCTTTATTGCAAGTGGACTGGAGAACATATTGCAATAATTGCATGGGGCTTTGGTGACATACTTGTAATGTGGCTAATTTTGGACCCTGTATTACAGTAAATACTTGCACTGGAGGAAGAGGGGCTCACTAGAATGAGGGGTTATGATAGGTTAAGTAAATAGGATCGATATTGTGGTGTTTTATACAATGAGAGGTGATCTCATTCAAACAGTAAAAATTAAGAACATGCTTGAAGATACACAAATGTTGTTTCACCTTAGGAGTCTACAATACAGGCACAGTCACAGGATAGGAAGCTGATCATTGAGATGCATATTTTTCAAAGGGTGTGAATTGTCACAATTCTTTATCCCAAATGATTACTGATGTTCTATACTTGAATATATTTGAGACTGATTTTTGGTATCTCATGTAATTAAGAGATATGAGAAATGGGCAGGAAATTGAAAATGAAGCACAAGGTCATTCATTGGCAAACTAAATGGCAGAGCAAGTTCAACAAGCTACATGATCTTATGCCCTATTCCTCATGTTCAATGGAGTATGTTTGCAGTGTCACCCATTGATGACCTTAAAAATCAACACAAAATGCTGCTGCAGCGACAAGTAAACATGTAAACATCTTAATAATCACTTGCAGATTTTACTCACTAGCTATGAGCTCCACAGAGCATTTGGATATAATGCAGGATACACCTAAGTGACAAACATTGTTGCTTTAAGTCACTCTTGGTAGAATACTGTTTGTCATGTTCTCGTCACCAATCCCAATTGGAATTGAACGTGCTCAGTAAAAGTGAAATATTGAAGCTGGAATGTTTACACATTTGCTCAATACCTGACATATTGCCTGCCTTTGCTAACCCAGGTGTTTTTGATTCGGCCATAGAATGTGGCAGCCAAAGCCAAACACCCCAAATGCTGGTCTATGACAAGGGAAAGCAGTTTAAGATGCTTTGTTTGTGCACACTACCCTAAGGGACATCCACCATAATACCAAGGCTGTGACAAGACCATTAAGTGCAAGCACCTTCCTGCCTGCCAAGACAAGACATAGGAACAGGAGGAGGCTATTAGTCAGAGTCAGGCTCCGCCAAGGAGACAATAGTTGATCAAATTCTGAACTCTTTCTTGCCTTTTTCTCGTAACCCTCGATATTTTTATACTTAAATATCAGTCTCTCAGTCTTGGAATATACTTAACGACCCAGCCTCAAGAGCACTCTGAAGTGAAGAATTTTACACATTCACTATCCCGAGGTAGGATTAGATTAGATTACTTACAGTGTGGAAACAGGCCCTTCGGCCCAACAAGTCCACACCGACACTCCAAAGAGCAACCCACCCAGATTCATTCCCTTTGGACAGGGTCAGTGCTGACTGGATGCTTCCCCTCGTGGGAGAGTCTAGAACTGGAATGCATAGTCTCAGAATAAAGGGGCATCAATTTAAGACTGAGATAAAGATGAATTTCTTCTTTAAAAGGGTTGAGTGTCTTTGGAACTCCATGCCATAGAGTGCTGCATGGGCAAAATTATTGTACGTGTCTGTATCTGTTCTGAGAGTGGCTGTTGGTTTGTGTCAGATACAGACCACCAGCCAACAATCCACAAAATTATTGTATGTATTTAAGGCTGAGAAAAAAAGATTATTGATCAGTAGGGGAATCAAAGGTTAAGGGGAACAGCAGGATGGTGGAGGTGACAAGTATCACATCAGCCATGATCCTATTGAACAATTGAACTGGCTCAAGGGGCCAAATTGCTGTTCCTGCTTATGGTCGGAAGACATTTGTATCTTAATCGTGTGACCTCTTATTCTGAGACTATGCCCTCTGGTCTTAGAGTTAACAATCTTTTCGCATCCACTCTGTCAAGTCCCTATAAATCCTGCATGTGTTAATAAAGGTCACCTTCTTCTTCTATATTCCATGTAAAGGTGCAATCTACTCAACCATTCATAATTCAGCTCCTGAATACCTGATATCAGCCTGGTGAACCTTAAGTGTCACCAATATCCTTATGCCTTTCCTTGGATAAGGAGCTCATACTGGACAGTTTGCCACCTATGGTCTCACTAGGACCTTGATTAATTTAGCAACTTTTTCCTACTTTTATTCTCCATTCCCATTGAAATAAAAGCCAATATTCCATTTGCCATCCCAACTACTGAACTTGAATGCTATCTCTTTTGTGATTCATGGATGAGGACTCCCAGATCCACATGTTTCATAGCTTTCTGGATTCTTTCTCCATTTAAATAATTCAGCTCCTCCACTCTTCTGATCAAAGTACACAACCTCACATTTCTCATTATAAGTTTTTTTGCCCATTTGCTTAACTTGCCCATATCCTTCAGCAGACTGTCATCCTCACCATTTGCCAATCTATTTTTCTGTCATCTGTAAACTTGGCTATAGTACATCCACTTCCCTCACCCAAGTCATTAATATATATTGTACATAATTGTGGCTCCAGCACTAATCCCTCCAGCACACAAGTTGCCATCCTGAAATACCCATCTTATCCCAATTGTTAGGGGATCTTCTTGCTAATAAATACCTGTGACACCATGGGTTATCTTATTAAACAGTTTAATATGCAGTAACATATCAGGCACCTTCTGAAAATCCAAATACACTACATCCACTGCTTCCACTATCTAAACCGCCTCAAAGAATTCTTACAAATTTGACAGGCTTAATGTCCTCTTCATTAGGCTGACTATGCCTGATCATACCATGTAATTCTGAATGCTCTGCTTTCAATTCTTTATAACCAACTGACATTGCCCCAATAACATATTAAGCTAAGTGGCCTATATTCACCTGTTTTTGTCACTTTTCCTTTTTAAAGATGTGTTACACTGAGTTTTACAATGCTCCGAGACACTTCAAGAATCTGAGGATTCCTGAAAGATTACTACCAGTGCATCCACTACCTTCAGCTATTTCCTTTAATATCTAAGATGCAACTCATTAGGTCCAGGGGACCTGTCTGTAATATTAGTTTCCCTAGCAGTTTTTTCTTTAATGATAATTATTACAGTTATTCCATCTCCTCCATTTACCCCTTGAATATTTAGTAATTATTGAATGCTATTGTGGTGTCTTCTACTGTGAAGACTGATGGAAAGTATTTATTCAACTCCCCTGCTTCCTATTCTGCATTATTATGCCCTCCAACCTCATTCACCACGGAGTCTATGTTCACTTTGTGCTGTTACTTTTTGTATGTCAAGAAACTCTTGCAGTCTGCTTTGAAATAACTAGTAAGTTTACCCTTAAAGTCCAAATTCTAATGTGTCATTGGTCACCATTTCGGAGGGGATCTTTGACGTTTTAAAGCTGTTTTGTTACACATCAGATTCAAAAATCGCCTGATCCCTGATTGTCCTGAATAGAGTATGGATCCAGTGTGAAAAACAAATTCTTTTAGCTTCTTCTGCCTGACTACACAATCTACATGCTGATAGTACACCTCCAGACATTAGATGCTGTTCTTTAACTTTGTTGAAGATTTTTGTTCTCAGTCAAATACAGTTTTGATGAGAACAGTTACTCATCTCTCATTCACTTCTGGATCAAAGTTGTGCCAAGCTCTAAAGCTGAACAGTTCTGGTGGAACTCAAACACAGCAGATTATTCCTGAGTATGCTACTGAAGTCACTCTCAAAACTCTTGGGCTTTCCTACATTAAGTGCATCACTCCACATCCTGGATTTCACTTCTTTCCACTATATCAGGACTTATTTCATTCTTGCAGTCTCTCCTTTACATCTTTTCTTATGCTGACTTTTTCTCATCTTGTTTCCATCACATCCTCTGTTTTCTTCCAGTGTGGCAGTCAAGACTCTCAACCATGTTAATCTCTTTCTTCATCTATTCTCACCCCTATCCCTACCTCCAAAAGACACTTCAGGTCTATCTTCACCTTTTGAGCAATCAACATCTATATCTATTGGATTTTTGTTCACATTTCAACCACACCCAGCCTGATACCAAATACATTTATCCCTGTTCACAGCATTATAAAACTACCTTGATTATATTGGTTCATTTTTCAACTGCAGCTGAAATTCCTCCTATTCTCACAAGAATTCACTTACCTTCTATACTCCATCCCTTCCGAAGAGGGAATCCCTAACACTTCTTCCAAGTGAGCAACCTCATCTCAAAACGATGCCAATCTATTAAATTGTGTTCTACTGCACACTACAAAAGCATGACCTGAAACACTCAATGTCATTTTAAAATCTCAAGCGCACTCTTATAGGTTTCTGGAAAAGCGCAGGTCAGGCAGCAAAGGAACAGGAGAATCGACGTTTCGGGCATAAGCCCTTCTTCAGCTTATGCCCGAAATGTCGATTCTCCTGTTCCTTTCATGCTGCCTGACCTGCTACACTTTTCCAGCAACACATTTTTAAGCTCTGATCTCCAGCATCTGCAGTCCTCACTTTCTCCTCTTGTATGTTTCTCCCTACAGTTTCTAATGAAATTCAACACAAGGTCAAGGAGCAGTAACTTAATTTTACAGACATCTCAAGTCTCCCAACTAAAGCAGAGTTCAGCAATTTCAGATAACAACTGCTCCTTTTTTCCCCTCCAGATAGCAGCTGTCATTAATCCTACTACTACTGGCATTGCAGCTGAAGACATTCTGAAAAAAGGTCTTGATCTGAAACACTGGATTCTTTCTCCAAAGATGCATCCAAACTAGAGTATTTCCAACATTTTGTTTTTATTCCCATGTTTTATTTTTCTGCCATCCCTACTTTGCCTCATTCCTGCCTTATTTCAACCCTCCATTTTGTTTCCCCAAACCCCAATCTTTACCATCTTTGTAATGCTCTGTTGCAACAGTTTACCTAGATCAGCCATACATTAAATAAATGTTGAGTGTGTGGTGCTGGCAAAGCACAGCAGGTCTGGCAGCATTCAAGGAGCAGGAGAGTTGACATTTCAGGCATAAGCCCTTCATCAGGAATGCCTCTTTGCTGATGAAGGGCGTATGCCAGAAATGTCAAATATCCTGCTCCGAAGGCTGCCAGACCTGCTGTGCTTTTTAAGCACCACACACTCAACTCTGATCTCCAGCACCCACAGTCCTCACTTTCTCCATATATTAAATAGGAATAGTTCTAATGGTCTACTAGGGTAATCCCATTGGATCTTAAAGTCAGTGTCTTGGCTGATCTTTGACCTCAATTCCATTTTCCCCATCTGATTTCCAAACCCTTTTATCTTCCTCAGGTTCAAGAATGCCCTTCAGTTTTAAATAAAGTTATGACTGAGCTTCCATGCCCCTTTGGCTAGAAACATCCGAAGAATTAGAATCTTGAACGAAGATATTCCAAATCAATCAGAAACCATTCTGCTCTTATCCCAAGATTGTGTCCCCTGAGTCTGGGCACTCCAGCTGGGGGAAAGATCCATTCAACACTTACATTGTTGAGCCCACTAACTTTCAGTGAGACTGACATTCTAATAAATTCCACTGATTTTACGAGGTCCTGCATTTTGTTTTATTCTAGTTTTGGTTAACTCATTGTCATAAGTTACTATTAAAATGCAAGTCTGTTTGCAAGAGTTCAACAACACTAACCAATCACTTGGGCAGGAGAGAGTTTTACTCTGATTCATTAGACGGGGAACTGCTTCCTCCTTCAAACTAGGCGTACCACGTACATATTCTTTGGATTGATGCCTGCTGCTGCTCCAGGCACACCTTTCTACACCGAACCAGCAGTCTCCAGCTTGCTTAGTGACCAAGAGGTATGGCAGGACATATTGCTACAGACTGGTTATAAAACAAATCTCCTGCTTTTGATGGCTCAGTGTGTTAGGAATGGATGGCTTTCTGCAACTAAACTGTTGTATGTATGTTGAAGGTTGCCCATTTGAAGCAAGACCAATTTGAGCAAATTCAACACATTGAAGACATACCAATTTGTTTAAAAATAACCAATTCTAGTCAGAACCCATGGTACAAAAGGAGGAGAAACAATTTTTCTGCACTCTCTATTCAACATTGTTCTGACCATTTTTTAAAAAATAGGAAATTGAATATGCAAATATTTGCTTAACTGCACAGACTTGAAAACTTAACTGGTGCAGCTCAGTGGCTGAATGTGACCAATTATTTCACAGAACACTGCTTTTACACAGCATCTTTAATACAGTCGAAGACTGATTTGTAAGAACTTTAATCAGCCAAACACAGTAAGTGACCAAAGGTTTGGTCAGAGATTTTAAAGGAATATTACAAGGATAAAGTTTAGCACCTCAGTACCGAAGATGGAAACTGGGAAGATGGAAACTGGGAAGATGGAAACTGGGAAGATGGAAACTGGGAAGATGGAAACTGGGAAGATGGAAACTGGGAAGATGGAAACTGGGAGTACAGGACAAGACAAAAACAAACATAAGGCCCACTTCATTACCCCACATGTCTGCTTTCAACTCAGACTAGAAAGCTTTCTGAATTATACCCCTTGAGTGCAACTTCCAATGCCAAATACCAAGAGGGCCTCTTATTTCCTTCACAACCCCGAAAGAAAGTGCCCTTATGCAATTCCAATTTAGGAATAAAACGGGAGCAGTTGTAATGCCACTAACCTAGAGGGCCTGGCTAACGTCCTGTGGACATGGTTCAAATACCACCACGAAACGGGTGAAATTTGAATTCAAATGACAAACCTGGAATTCAGAATGCTCCTCAGCAATGCTGACCAGAGAAATCCAACCAAGTCCCATCTGATTCACAGACGTCCTTCGGGGAAGAAAATTGGTCATCCTTGTTCAGTCGCGCCTACGTTAGACTGCAGACTCAGAAGGATTGCCTTGCAACCCTCCCCAAAGCCTTTCCAGAATACAGGTCGTTGCACCTGTTAGCCCTGGCCCAGGGCAACTGGCTACTCCCACTCCCTTCGCTTGCAAAACCTCCTCTAATTTTGCCGTCCCCCTCTACCACTGGGCGGTGGCCTCCCCCCCGACCCTTTACTCGCCGTCCTGAGGCCCCTCCTGGGCCACCCGTTATATTACCAGGCCGACCCCTCCCCATTCAATGCTCCTCCTCAGTCCAGGAGCCCTGGATCATTCCTGCCTTGGCCCACCTCCCCCCCGCCCTTGGCCTCCCCTTGTTGGACTCCCCGCCGTGCCTGTGCTCTGAGTCAGCGCGGCCTCCCCCCCCCCACGCCGCCCCTCTCCCCTTGGCCTCACCCTCTCTTGCTGCGGATCCTGACACTCGCTCTTGGCCGCCCGCTCCTTCTCCTTCCGGCCTTTCTTGGAGGCGGCGGCGGCGGGGGCCGTCGCCGGCGCCGCTTCGGCGGGAGCTGTCACCGGCGTGAGGGGAGGCGCGGGCGCGGGCGTGTCCGGAGAGGGGGCCGGGGCAGGGGCCGGGGCGTCAGGCGACACCGCGGCCTTGGCCGGGCCCCCGGGCCCTACCGCCGCCGCCCCTTTGGTCACTTTGGTCTTGTCCTTCTTCTTTTTCTTGTCCCTCTTGGCGAAGAAATCGTCGAGGCTCTTGTCGTCCCTCTCGGCCATGATGGGCGCGGGGGGGGTGGGTGGGAGTCGGTGCTGAGGGTGGAGCAGGAGCCGCCGCGGTGTCTATGGCGATCGAACCACGGGCCCTACCGCCTCACACATGCCGGACACGGTGCAACCAAGCCCGGCCCACCGGAACCGGAAACTGGGACTGTGAGGGGGGCAATGGGCGGGGACAATCTGACTGGCGGCCCCGCTGACCAATCAGAGTACAATGTTTGTTCATTGGCCCCGCCCCCCCCGCTCCGCCGGAAGGGGCGGCCCCCCGCCAACACTAAGTTTGGTTGCGGCGGCGGAGTGTGAGGGAGAAAGGCGCAGACACGGGGCGTTGAGGAGACCGGGACAGCTCTCCCTCCCTCCCTCTCCCGCGGAGGAGACCCCCACCCCCGGGTCTATCTCTGAACCTTGGTCACTTTCCCAATCGCCCAGACCCCCCCCCCCCCCCCCCCCTTCCCCCTCCCCTTCCCCCTCCCCCCCTCCCCCTCCCCCTCCCCCTCCCCGGTCACTGTCTCCGTTACTGGTCGCTGTGGAGAATCAGTCCCTGTCCTTGTCACACCCCCCCCCCCCCCCCCATCCCCCGCAATTGAGAAGATGCCTCACACCTCCTCTCCCCCCCCCTCCCCCTCCCCCACCTTGATCACTGCCCCAATCACTGAGGAGACCAAATACACACACACACACCCCCATCATTGTTCCCTTCAACCCCCCCCCCCCACACTCTCACTGAGGAGACCCCCCCAATCACTATCCCCTTCAACCCCCCCACACTTTCACTGAGGAGACCCCCCCAATCACTATCCCCTTCAACCCCCCCACACTCTCACTGAGACCCCCATCATTGTCCCCTTCAACCCCCCCCACACTCTCACTGAGACCATCATTGTCCCCTTCAACCCCCTCCCCACACTCTCACTGAGACCCCCATCATTGTCCTCTTTAACCTCCCCCCCTCCACACTCTCACTGAGACCCCCATCATTGTCCTCTTTAACCTCCCCCCCCACCACACACTCACTGAGGAGACCCTCCAATCACTGTCCCCTTCAACCCCCTCCCCTCTCACTGAGGAGACCCTGCCATCACTGTCCCCTTCAACTCTCCCCACACTGTCACTGAGATCCCCCATCACTGAAGAGACCCCATCATCACTGCCCTGTTCCCTCCCTGTCACTGAACAGACCCCCTCCCTACACTGTCACTGAGACCACAGTCACTGTCCCCCTCAACCCCCCCTGCACTCTCATTGAGGAGACTCAACCATCACTGTCTCCTTCAATCCCCCACACTCTCACTGAGAAGACCCCCCCATCACTGAAGAGACCCTTCATCCCTATTCATGTAGACTCCCTTCACTTCCCATACACCCACTCACAATGTTACTGAGGAGACCCCATCATCACTGTCCTGTTTCCTCCCTGTTACTGAAACCCCCTCCCACCCCATCGCTGTCCCCTTCTACACCCCTGCACTATCACTGAGGAGACCCCCATCACTGTTACTTTACACTCCCCATGCAAATGAGGAAAACCCCCCAGCACTGTCCCCTTCTCCCTTCACTGAGGAGACCCTCCCATCATAGCTCCTGTACTCCACCAAACTGTCACTGAGATGTCCCCATTACTGTTTCTGTAGACCACACACTGTCACTGAGGAGAGCCCTCCCATTACTGTCACTAAGGAGATGCCCCCCCCCCCCCCCCCCAAGAGTCACTGTGGAGATTCCCCGATCACTGATCACTGGCCCCTTCCTCCCATCACTGAGAGTCCCAATCCCTGATCCCGTATCCTGTCACTGAGGAGACCTCCCTATCGCTGTCCCCTTAACCCCTTAATGGGGTGACCCCGTCACTGAGGAGGCCCCCTACATCACTGTCACTTAGAAGATGCTCCATCACTATCCCCCCCCCCCCCCATTACTGACATCTTTGCTCCGTCCGCCAATGAGGAGACCTCCCCATCGCTGTCTCCTCACTCCCCTCACTGAGGAGACATCCCAATCACTGACCCATTCCCCATCACTGAGAAGACACCCATCACTGACCCCTTACCCTGTTACTGAGAGGACGCCCATCACTATCGCCTTTCACCCCATCACTGAGGAGAGCCCACATCACTGACCCCTCCCCCATCCACTAATGAGAAGACCTCCCCATCACTGTGCCCTTAACCCCATCACTGAAGAGACACCCCAATCACTGACCCCTTCCCCCATCATGACCTCTTCTCCCTGCCAATGAGGAGACCTCCCCCATCACTGTCCTCTTACCTCCCCCTTCCCACCAATGAGGTGAACGTCCCCATCATTTTTCCCTTAACCCCCCCCACACAAATGAGGAGACCTTCCACATCACAGCCCCTCCCACCCCCATAACTGAGGAGAACCCCCTACTCTCCTTGGGTCACTGTCGCCTTTTCTGATTGCTGTGGAGACTCAGAATCTCCTCCCCCAATCATTGTGCATGTCCACTTCCAGTCCAATCACGGTCCATGTCCTTCATCTCTGAGCAGACAGGGAGTCACGTCTTCAACTCCCTGTTCCCCAACATCTACCATTGAAGAGATTTTCCACTGCTACTTCTCAATCAGTTACCCATAGTATTGAGGAGCCTGCATCTGCCCATCACTCTCCTGTTCCTGGTCATTGTTTCTTTCTCCATCACTGCTGTCACTCTGTCCCCTGGCAGTGCAATCACTCTATTCCCCTCTGACTGTTGTCATTCTCTCTGCCCCCACTAATACTGTGTCTCAATTCCCCCCACCTCCATCACTACTGTCACTCTTTTCCCTGCCATTACCATTTTCACTCTCTCTTCCCCCATCACATGCTTCCATCACTGCTCCTCCTCCTCTGTCACTCCACCTCATCTCCTCACACCCACCATCCCCTTTTGTGCCAATCCTCCCTCTCCCTGTCATTTATCACACCCTCCTCCTGTCCCAGTGCTGCAAGTCCAGAATGAAGTGAATGGATGCTTGTTTTGGTTGCAGCAAAGTGACTAATACCAGGAATTACCAATCTTCTGCATGCCTGCTGCTCTTAAAGCACAATTCTCAAAACAAGCTAGATCGCTTAACCAAGAATCTGAAACAAACACAGAGATTGGTGGAAAAACTCAGCAGGCCAGACAGCGTCTATGGAAAGAAAAAGCAGCGTTAACATTTTGAATCCAGTATGACACTTCTTCAGAATTTTTTTTTGTGTTTAACAATGAACCTGTGCTGGGTCAGGAGGAGAAGAAAGATGGGAGTTGCTAGTTGGAGTGAAGGGGAGACAGGGAAATTGAGAAGAATGCATTAGATTAGATTACTTACAGTGTGGAAACAGGCCCTTCGGCCCAACAAGTCCACACCGACCCGCCGAAGCGCAACCCACCCATACCCCTACATATACCCCTTACCTAACACTACGGGCAATTTAGCATGGCCAATTCACCTGACATGTTGAAAGGTTGACAGGACGATGATGAACAGACAGGCAAGAAGGTAATGTTTTGATTTCGGGGAACACCTGGGAAGAGAGGCAAGTTAGAAGGAGGTGTTTTAGCCACAGGGGAAAGTCTGGGTAGGTCAGCAGGAAAGCTGGGAATGGGATCAAAAGGGTGAAAGGTTGAACTGGAAGTAGGGCTAAGTTGAGAAGAGACTTTGAGGGAAGAGGGAGAAATTGAAAGTGTGGCAGTAAAAGAATGTGAAGGGGAAACAGGGGAAACTGGAGAGAATGAAATGGGGAGAGAGGTGCTTTGACAGCTTGCCATCCTTCTGAGGCTTTTTTCATGACCAAGTAATCATGGAATAAGAGCACTCTGGCCAGCTGTTCATTGCTAGACATGTCAATTATTATTAGATTTGAATTTCTAATTTAACAGTATACACATGCATATTATTCAAGATTTGGAGATGCCGGCGTTGGACTGGAGTGTACAAAGTTAAAAATCACACAACACCAGGTTATAGTCCAACAGGTTTAATTCCAACAATTAAACTTGTTGGACTATAACCTGGTGTTGTGTGATTTTTAATATTATTCAAGGGCGACTTGAAGTTTGTGGTTGTTGGTTCTATTGTTGGCTCGATGGCATTTATTTCAAACCTGCTGTCTGTTTATTGGCTTGAAAACAAAAAGCACTGGAGTTTGCAAGAACAATTGATGCTGTGAAAACATTGCTTTCCGTATACCAGACTTCAATGGGAACTGTAGTCAAAAATGTGGATAGAAACCGGTGAAGAACACCACCCCCTCACCTCTCCAAGAATACTTTCTGACCCTTGTTGAAATATGGATCCCTGTTATACACTGAATTTTTACACAATTTGTTCTGAAGGTCACAAACCTGTGAAAATGAATTCTCCATAGGTGCACATAAGTGTTGCCAGTGTTTTCTGTTTTTATTTCAAGCTTACAGTATCTGCAGTATTTTGTTTGTTTTCCGACTCTTCCAACCTGCACGGCCTGACATAACTCCAATTTCTCACATAAAGAGAAACAAACAGCTGCAGATGCTGAAGGTCAGAAACAAGCAAAATTATATATCCTCACATCCTGCTTCCTGTAAGGATTCCACTCCATTTCCCCACTCACCCAATTTCTTTGTTTTTGTTGCATCTGTTCTGATGATGTCACCTTCTGCAGGATGACCCACAGACATGTTACCCTCTACTATCAACAATTCCTTCATTTGCCAATGCTTTTTTGCATCTCCCTGGTCTCTCCACTTACTCCCTCACCCACTTCTCCCCATCTCACCCCACATCCCCACCATCCTTATCATCAGCACCTTTTCCTAGTTGCTTCTAGTTCTGAGGAAGGCTTGGAAACATTCACACCTGTATAAAAGTACCCTTTGTCACAGCAGTTTGGTCACATTGCAGGACTAATTGGCTGGACAGTCAAAGTGCATCAGTTTGGTGCCAACAGCAAGTGGTTTGATCCCCTTTCCGCTGGGGTGGATCCGGTACCTACCTCCTAGCATTGCTGAAAATGGAAGGGGTCAGTTACTAAGTTGGCTGGATTGTGATGCAGTCAAAAACAACTTGAGTTCAATTCTCAACCTCTCCCCTTGTCTGAAATGTAGTGAGCTTCAGGGTAAACCACCATCAGTCAAATCTCTCTAATGACAGAACAGCTATATAGTCTGGTAAGACAATAGCACATTTACCTTTACACTTGCCCAATATGAAGATTACAGCACTATGGATTGGGCCTGCCTTTAGACTGAGAATTGAAAAAGAATACTCAGAAACTGGCAATGCATTGACTAAGCCTGGGATGCCCTGAACTTGATCCTGAATGCCTTCAGTGAGGGCAATAAAATGTATTAACTTTCATATTCAGTTGCTACCTTTATCATTTTTTGCAGTCTTTGGCTAGGCTGTCTTAATTTACCAAAAATGAATGACATTTTCTACTCTTAACCAAACTGCTCTCCCTTATATCCTAGTCTTCTTTCTAAACCAGATACCTTCTCCTACATGTCATTGTACTCACCCTCACCGTACCCATCATTTTCAGTCTATGTCCTCTCACTTTTTTTTATAAGCAGGACAGATTCTTCCATCTACTCTGTCCAGCCCACTCATGATTTTGTAAATCTCTTTCAGTACAATGTGTTGCAACTCACAGCTATTGAACTTTCATTGACCTAAATCAGGATCTCTGCTGTTGTTCTGATGTACGATTCTCATGCCTGTCTCCATCTGGTTTTATTTTGTTTCCCAACAGAGTGGAGTGTACACTATGGTTTATAATTCCTAAGGTGACATCTACCTGGATACGTGTGTTCAACCAGAATGGCCATTGATGATATTCCCACCTCTGATTCAGAATGTTTTAATTTGAAACCCATTTCTGACATCCCCAGCAATTTGAGACCACAACCCTGGCTTTTTATAATGGGTTTGGTGTCCAACAGCTGTACTGGAGTCCCAGTGGATATGTGGGTGACATTATTAAGGTCAGGAGGACAAGACAGTTTAAACCAGTAAACAACAATTAGTTACTGAAATATTGGAAGTGTTCCCCAATTTATGAACATCTGATTTACAAATGCTCTTAGAGTCACAGAGTTGTCTGGTTGGCATGGATGGTCCAACTCGTCCATGTCAACCAGATATCCTAAACTAATCTAGTCCCATTTGCCAGCACTTGGCCCATATTTCTCTGAACCCTTCCTATTCATCTACCCACCCAGATGCCTTTTAAATGTTGTAATTGTACCAGCCTCCACCACTTCCTCTGGCAGCTCATTCCATACACGTACTACCCTCTGTGTGAAAATGGTGTCCTTTATGTCCCTTTTAAATCTTTCCTCTTTCACCCTAAACCTATGCTCTCGAGTTCTGGACACCCCCATCTTACTTATGAAGGTGATCCCATTCAGTGGTGTAATTTTAAATATCTGACATATGAACATTTCCTGTCCTTAATGATGGCTGTTTGATATTGTCCTGTATTGTATTTTGAACTGCATACATAATGACTTGCGAATAGACTCAGGAATGGAACCTGTTTGCAACCTGGGGACTGCCTGTATAGAGATTCCACAAAGCACAACTCAGAGCTACCAGAATCCAAGGAGATCTTCAGTATGCCATATAGCCAATCTAATTGCAATTCTGATGAAAGGTCACAACTTGAAACATAAACTCAGTTTCTCTTTCCACAAGTGCTGATTGCTTTGTGAGAGTTTCCACTATTTTCTGTTTTTTTACTTTAGATTTCCAGCATCTACAGTAATTTGCTTTTGCATCCAGTCAACACATTTACTTCATCTTAAAATTATTTCCTTTAAGACTGTTTAGTTCATTAGATTGATGTCAATGCTTCACCCATTTCTTTGCCATTTAAAGTATAACATTACAGTCTCATTCTTAGTAGCCACTTCTGGTAAACCATTTGATGTTATTAATAAATCATGTGTGGAAGATAAAAACCTTTCTTGTATTTCAATAACTCTAAATCTATGGCCTTATTATTAATTTGCCAAACAATCTTTCACTATTTACCTCCTCAAAATTTTTACACGTTTTTGAAATTTTCTAAACATTTGAACCCATATAATAAAAAAATCAGGCAGGTTGGGAAGAGGTCAGGTTTCTGTACATTCTTTGTCTGTATGGATACAAAATTGACTAAGGGATGGAAAGTGCGGGTTAGTAGTAAAGACTATTTTCATTCCAGGGATAAGTAACACATTGTATCCCCTATTGGATAGTATTAGGGCAATTGCACATTTTGATCTGTAGTGATGACTTGGACTCAAAGACCATCATTCAAAAGTTTGCAAATAACACAAAACTTGAACAGGTTACCATGAAAACTGTAGCAGACTTGAAAGGACATCAACAATGGTGGAAAATGCAGACATGGTACATGAGATTTAAAACAGTGAAGTGTGAATTGATAGATTTTGGTAGCAAGAATGAGAGAGACAATTATCAAATCTTAAAGAGGTTCAGGGTTAGGGCATTTGGTGGTCGATGATTCACATAAACAATTTTTTAAATTCACTTGTGAGATGTGGGCATTGCTGATTGGCCAGCATTTATTACCCGTTGCTAGTTGCCCTTGAGAAGGTGGTGGCGAGGTGTCTTTTTGAACTGCTGCAGTCCATATGCTGTAGGTTGACCCACAATGCCCTTAAGGAGGGAATTCCAGGATTTTGACCCAGTAACAGTGAAGTAACAGTGATATATTTCCAAGTCAGGATAATGAGTTACTTGGAGGATAACTTGCAGGTAGTGGTGTTCCCATGTATCTACCGTCCTTGTCCTCCTAGGTGGAAGTGGTTGTGGGTTTGGAAGTTGCTGTCTAAGGATCATTGAAGCAGGACAAGTTAATAAGGTTGTTTTAAAAACTCTGTGGAATTGTGGATAGTATAGATGAAAACATAAGGACAAAAGGAAGGAAGTTTTGATAAATTTGTCCATATCACCTGTTAACCCAAAGTTGGAGTATTGTGTCCAATTAAGTGCAGGCATAAAGAACATGTACATGCATTGTATCTGTTAAAACTCAATAACCACGGAGGGAGATTTTTCTTTAAAAGTTAATTGGGGGATTGTTTCTGTAGATTAAAAAAGAAACAGCTTCCTGAATAATGTTTTGACAGTGCTATTTTTATTTTATTCATTACAATATAAGTCCTTAAACCTTTCTATTGTGATCTTTCCAGTCAGCTATGAGGAATTCAAATATATTTCTGAAAGTTATTGGTCTCTGAAAGGTTTGTGACAATGCAAAGAAACTATTCGTAAAAAATATCTTTATATACACACACACGTGCGCGCACACACACATATACACACAGAGTCACTGAGGCAGTTCAATTCTATACTGTAGCATGTGAACAAATAAACAAACATTGGTGTTTGACTAAAGGCGTTTCTTGGTTAACATTTCAGGTCCAGTGACCCTTCCTCAGAACACTAGACCTGAATCATGAACTTTGATTTCTCTGCACAGATGCTGCGAGACCTGCTGAGCATCTTCTGTTTTGGTTTCCAATTTACACATCCACAGTTCTTTCAATTTTTAAAGGCATTTCTTACTTGTACAATATAATTACATATATTTGAGGCACTGGTGGGACCAGCAGAAAGTGGGAAAGACCTCAGACGGTAGTCTTTCCCCACTACTCCTTGGCGGCAGCTGCCCAAGCTTTAGTGCGTCCTTCAGCATGTAGTCTTGGACCTTGAATGTGCCTGTCTGCTACACTCGGTCGGGGTCAACTTCTTACTCTGGAAGACTAACAACTTTCAGGCAACCAAGGAGTGTCTTTCACAGAGTTGACGATCCTCCAGGCACAGCTGATGTTTATCTCAATGTTGTGTCCGAGGGAACAGACTGTAGAGCATAGAGTCCTGCGTCACAAAGCTGCTTGGGGTGAACCTTGACAAAAACCACTGCACCTTTCCCCAGACTTGCTTTGCAAAGGCACATTCCAGAAGGAGGTGTGTGACAGTCTCTAGTGATCCCTCCACCACCGCTGTTTCAAGACCAGTGTGCGGTGACGCAGAGAGTCTAAGTGTACATAAAGGATCTCACAGTTACTGCCCTTCCCACCACTAGTCTCAGTGCTTGTTGGAAAATTCTGACGATGATGCATTCTGCCAAATGACTTTGACAGTCTCTGCAAAGACTAACCAGATTTGATACTTACACAATCTGCTCAGAGACCTTCTTACAGACCTCTGAAGAAGGTGGGTCCTGAACTTGGGCCTCCTGGCTCAGTGGTAGGGACACTATAACTGCACGACAGAAGCCCCTCAAAACAGGTTTGAAAAAGCTGCATGAGATATTTAACAGGTATTTACAATCATAAAAACTTTCAATAGAATGAATAAGGAGAAAAGAGCATTGATAACCAGAAGATGCCGATTTAAAGATAACTATCTAAAGAGGAGATTTTCTTTAGCTGTGAGTTGCTATGATCTGGACTGTCCAATCTGAAATGGTGTTGGAAACAGATTCGGTTGTAACTTTCATAAAGAAGTTGGATGTACACTACATTTTCTCAAAGTTTTATACTATTCAATTAGTCCAAATTCTTCACCCTTTCTCTTTTTTTTGTTTTCTAGTGTACATAGAAATAATAGGGTAATATTTGGAAAAGCGAGTTTTGAAAAGATTTGTAGCTCAGGTTGAGGCTGAACTTCCAGCTCAGCTAGTCCTCACTTACCACCCCACCAACCTCCATATACATCATATCATCCGTTGTCATTTCTGCCACATCCAAATGGACCCCACCACCAGGGATAGATTTCCCTCCCCTCCCATATCAGCGTTCTGAAACGACCACTCCCTCCGTGACTCCCTTGTCAGGTCCACATCCCCTACTATCCCAACCTCCACTCCCGGCACCTTCCCCTGCAACTGCAAGAAATGCAAAACTTGCGCCCACACCTCCCCCCTTACTTCCCTCCAAGGCCCCAAGGGATCCTTCCATATCCGCCACAAATTCACCTGCACCTCCACACACATCATTTACTGCATCCGCTGCACCTGATGTGGCCTCCTCTATATTGGGGAGACAGACTGCCTACTTGCGGAATGTTTCAGAGAACACCTCTGGGATACCCGGACCAACCAACCCAACCACCCCGTGGCTCAACACTTCAATTCCCAAAGACATGCAGTTCCTTGGACTCCTCCATCGCCAGACCATAGCAACACGACAGCTGGAGGAAGAGCGCCTCATCTTCCGCCTAGGAATCCTCCAACCACAAGGAATGAACTCAGATTTCTCCAGTTTCCTCATTTCCCCTCCCCCCACCTTGTCTCAGTCAAATCCCTCAAACTCAGCACCACCTTCCTAACCTGCAATCTTCTTCCTGACCTCTCCACCCCCACTCCGGCCTATCACCCTCACCTTAACCTCCTTCCACCTATCGCATTCCCAATGCCCCTCCCCCAAGTCCCTCCTCCCTACCTTTTATCTTAGCCTGCTTGGCACACCTTCCTCATTCCTGAAGAAGGGCTCATGCCCAAAACATCGATTCTCCTGCTCCTTGGATGCTGCCTGACCTGCTGCGCTTTTCTACCAACACATTTTCTGCTCTGATCTCCAGCATCTGCAGTCCTCACTTACTCTTAGTTCAGAGTTAGAAACACCACCACAAGAGTTCTTATATTCTCCTCGTATACTGAATGATTCCTCTGGTCTCGAAATCTTAGGCATTGGCAAACGTTCTGGTGGGATTCAAGATAGCAAACATTTGTATTCTTTTGGCTTTTCACTTTTGCCAAAACCAAAAAAAAACTGCAGGTGTTGGAAATGGGAAACAAGAACCAGAAATTGCTGAAATAAAAGCAGAGTCAACGTTTCGGGTCCGGTCTTCACTGACTGCTTTCTCTGCTGCCAGACCTGCCGAGTTTCTCCAGCAAGTTCAGTTCTATTAGAAAAATAAGATCCTTGCTTGCTATCTCCGTGAAACCATATAATGTTTTTGCCCACCTTAGTGCCAGTTCTCAATTGCTGGACTTTATTTTGCTGAGAGCAGATACTGTAATCAGTACCTGCAGGAAGGCTCTGTCGAATAATCTGCTACTAGTAAAAAATGAGGTCTGCAGATGCTGGAGATCACAGCTGAAAATGTGTTGCTGGTCAAAGCACAGCAGGCCAGGCAGCATCTCAGGAATAGAGAATTCGACGTTTCGAGCATAAGCCCTTCATCAGGAATAAGAGAGAGAGAGCCAAGCAGGCTAAGATAAAAGGTAGGGAGGAGGGACTAGGGGGAGGGGCGATGGAGGTGGGATAGGTGGAAGGAGGTCAAGGTGAGGGTGATAGGCCGGAGTGGGGTGGGGGCGGAGAGGTCAGGAAGAGGATTGCAGGTTAGGAGGGCGGTGCTGAGTTGAGGGAACCGACTGAGACAAGGTGGGGGGAGGGGAAATGAGGAAACTGGAGAAATCTGAATTCATACCTTGTGGTTGGAGGGTTCCCAGGCGGAAGATGAGGCGCTCCTCCTCCAGCCGTCGTGTAGTTGTGTTCTGCCGGTGGAGGAGTCCAAGGACCTGCATGTCCTCGGTGGAGTGGGAGGGAGAGTTAAAGTGTTGAGCCACGGGGTGATTGGGTTGGTTGGTCCGGGCGTCCCTGAGGTGTTCTCTGAAGCGTTCCGCAAGTAAGCGGCCTGTCACCAATATAGACGAGGCCACATCGGGTGCAGCGGATGCAATAGATGATGTGTGTGGAGGTACAGGTGAATTTGTGGCGGATATGGAAGGATCCCTTGGGGCCTTGGAGGGAAGTGAGTGTGGAGGTGTGACCCATCTGCTGAGGAGGAGAGGAAAGGCGAGAAGGAAGGTTTGGTGCAAAGCCCCAGCTCCGAATTCATGAATGTCCTGGTTGCTCCAAAATCACTGGACAGTTCAGCCACAGACAGAGGGTGGTGCCGGCTGCACTGCCAGCCCATCGGAGCAAATGTCAGGCTAACGGAAAGCAGCAATAAAATGCAAGTTGGCATCTCCGGGTGGGTGAGACTACCCGTCAGAGTGTCGGAACGTCTGTGATATGTTTATGAACACGGGCAGGGAGCAGCAGCAGCAGCTCGGGCCGGGCACGGGGCTGCGGGCACGTGGGCGCGGCTGGGTGACGCGCGCCGTCTCCATGGTGATGAGTCCAGGCCGGGGCCTGCTGGGCCGAGGAGTGAGCGGCACAGTCGCGGGTTCGGGGGGTGCACAGCGGCGTTGCCTTTCCTGTAGCGCGGCATGGTGAGTGTCATGTGCGAGAGTCCGAGGCTATGTTCCCCCATCACTCAACCGTCAACTCTTAACTCCCCCTCCCCCTCCCCTATGATGCTTTCTCCCCATCCCCACCTCCCCTCTCCCCCCACCCACCCCCCCCCCATCCCCCCAGCGCCCACCCCCTCCCCATCCCCCCCCACCTCCCCCCCCCCCTCCCCATCCCCCCCCTCCCCCTCCCCCCCCCCCATCCCTCCCCATCCCCCCCCACCCCCCTCCCCATCCACCCCCTCCCCATCCCCCCCCCCCCCCCCCCCCCCCCCCCCCCCCCCCTCCCATCCCCCCCCCCCCCCCCCACCCCCCCCTCCCCATCCCCCCCACCTCCCCCCTCCCCATCCCCCCCACCTCCCCCCTCCCCATCCCCCCCACCTCCCCCCTCCCCATCCCCCCCCCCTCCCCCCTCCCCATCCCCCCCACCTCCCCCCTCCCCATCCCCCCCACCTCCCTCCTCCCCATCCCCCCCCCTCCCCCCCCCCACCTCCCCCTCCCCATCCCCCCCACCTCCCCCCTCCCCATCCCCCCCACCTCCCTCCTCATCCCCCCAGCGCCCACCCCCTCCCCATCCCCATCCCCCCAGCGCCCATCCTCCCCCCTCCCCAGCCCCCCACCCCCTCCCTTTCATAGAGTACTCTATGCAGCTTTCTCCCCTCCCCTTCATAAAGTACTCTATGCTGCTTTCTCCCCACCCCCATCCCCCTTCCCTCTCCCCTTCATAGAGTACTCTATGCTGCTTTCTCCTCCTCCCCCTCCCCCCTCCCCATTTATCTCTCCACCCTGCAGGCCCTCTGCCTCTATTCTTCATGAAGGGCTTTTGCGCAAAACGTCGATTTTCCTGCTCCTCGGATGCTGCCTGAACTGCTGTGCTTTTCCAGCACCACTCTAATCTAGAAAATGATGGTGATAAGTTGGTGTGGATAGGTGGAAATGAAGATGGACAGGTAGGGCAGTTCAAGAGGGCAGTGCCAAGTTGGAGGGTTGAATTTGGGGTGAGGGGAAATGAGGAAACTGGTGAAGTCGATGTTGATGCAATGTGGTTGTCAGGTCCCAAGGCGGAAGATGAGGTGTTCTTCCTCCAGGTAAAGGATGACTTGGATTTGGCGTTGGAGGAGGCCCAGGACTTATATGTCCTTGGCGAAGATGAATTGGTCAGCTGGAAGACGGTGGGGTTGTTTGGTGAGTGTGTCCCAGAGACGTTCCCTGAAAAGTTCTGCGAGTTAGCATCTTATCTCCCGAATGTAGAGGAGACCACGTCGAAAGCAACGGACGCATGTGTAGGAAAATGTCTGCTGGATGTGGAAGAATCCTCTCTGGCCTTGGTCAGAGATGAGGGAGGGAGGTGAAGGAGCAGGTTTTACATCTCTTGCGACAACAAGGGAAGGTACCAGGAATGGAGGGTGCATTGGTGGCGAGTGTGGACCTAATAAGGGAGTCGCGGAGGGAATGGAATGCTGATAGGGGTGGGGAAGGAAATATATCTCTGGTGGTGGGATCTGATTGTTGGTGGTGGAAATGACGGCGGATAATATGCTGTATCCAGAGATTAGTGGGGTGAGGACCGGGGATTTTATCTTAAGTACCAAATACTGGCATTGTGACCAGTGACTGTTGGTGTAATACTTTTTAAATTGTCCAGCAATTTGGAACAAGGAAGAGATGTGTTGAGTTGTGAATGATCACAAATTAATCATAGTAGATTGCTGAATTTGCATCATTAATCAGAATTAAATTTGTTGCAGAATGTGAAGACTGCAATTTTAAATCTAAGGAGCCTATTAATGTTGTTGGAATGTTATTCAACTTTCAAGGCCCAAAAAGGGGATAGATGAAAGGTTTGCTAATGTCCTAAGATGAGGAAATCTACTGTCCTTACCTATTCTGGCCAACTTGTGATTCCAAACGTACCCACCGTAATTGCCTTTTAGGTACCTTCTAGCATGGCCTCACCATCAATTGCTCATGAACAACTGGAAATGGTCAGTAAATGCCAATGATGTTCATATTGTAAAGAATGAATAAAAAACATTTAAACTGTGGGAGCTTACTTCTGTAGGTGGAAAATTCTTGCTGGAGACTTCTAAATGTAATTTTTTTTTCCTTTTTCTCTTTCTCTTTCTGTCTAGTCGGTTCTGCTATTACACATGTTTCTTCAACACGAATTGGCTATAATGCAATTGAAGAGTTTAGACGATTATTTATAGAACGCAACCTTTCCTTACCCTTATTGGCTATAGTATGAATCCAGTCCCATTAGTTTAAATGGTGCTGCTATTAAGCAAATTTCTTATAATGTGGGATTGGACAGGAACGGAGAGAATTGAAAATTTTCTAAGATGGGACGAAGCAATGTAAAACTGGTGGCGAAAGAAGTAAACATTGTTGATCTGTCAAAGTAGTTTCTGGTTTTCTGCTTCTCACTTTCATGAACTATCCAGAGGGGAGTTTGTCCATTATATATTGACATAAAATTTGGCTGTTACACTCAGCAATGTTTTTAGACAACTATCATTTCAGAGGTTCATGAGATCCTGAAGGATCTAGACAAGTTGAGACAATGGATTTAAAAATAAATGTCAAGTAAAGTTTGATGTTTGACATCTATTTTGCATGTTGGAAAGTGAAATTTGTAACATTGACTTGTTTAATTTCACAGAAGTTGTAACAGATTTTGGTAGAACAAAGCATGTTCAGTTAATAATGAGAGATTGGAGGGAGAGAGAGAGAGAGACCTCGATACTGTAGAGAGACAAAGAATTTGATCATTTTAACTTCCGATCAAGCATTATTGATTGGTCAGTTAACATCATGTAACATTGTTAATGAGATTAATAATGTAGGAGTGTTATGATTTATTTACACTATCATAATAACTATGCTTTCAGTTGCAATACTGAGCCAGTTTGATCTATGTTCTAACAGAGTGGGTAGTCTTATGCTAGCTTGTATTGGGACTGTTCGAATGGCTCGTGATGTTGCATGATCAATACTAATAAAAGTCAGTCATATTTGGACTCGGCTGTTAGGACAAATAAAATTCTAGCGAATTTCCTGTGCTCAGTTTTGTGAGTTGAATTAAAGAAGAATGTTGAAAAGTTGAAAAGTCTGTAATGACTGGTCTTCCATGTTTTTTTTAAAATCAGTTACAGAAGTTAGAGTCCACTTTTACCTTTATGCTGTTAGTGTGATTTAAGGTGTATGATCCTTATAATTTTAAATTTTTGGGTTTTGTTCCAGTGGCATGTGGGTTTGGTTTGTTTCTATGAGGGCATTTAATAATTAAAGTGTCACTCTTATTGGGGCCATGACTTATTTAGAATTAGTATGAGAGGGAAGGGACTCCTGGAGTGGTAATGGGGAATTTGTTTGCATTGTGAGAGTTTTACAATTGGTCAGAGTAAATATTTGGTTTAAAAGAATCAGGAATTGACTTTTTTTCCCTTGGGAGAAGAACCCATGAATTGTAAAGCTTCTGATTTCAGTTCACAGAAGTACTGGCTGCAGTTGGATGTAAGAACAATTTCTCCTGGAGGAATAAATTGGTTCAGAACAGTTAGGAAATGGGTTACCTCAACATAGGGGGTTTAGTTTAAATTTCCAGACCAGAAATGCTTAGTTTGAACCCTGAAGAGATTATTTGAGGCTGAGAAAGCTTGAGCTCAATTGTGTGAGTAATCAAGGAAAAGATTCAGACTCTCAAGACTAGGAATTGAAACAAACAGCTAAGTTAAAATTACAGATGTGAGAGAGAAGGGAACACTCTAATGCATGAGTACTATGAAAGGGTGGTGTTGGGATAGATGTATTTTGGAATCTTTCACATTGTGTTGTGTAACTAGCTTGGTTTATTCTATTTGATCCTCATATTGTTCTTGTACGACATTTTTGATTTATTGTTAAAACCAAATCTGTAGCATTGCTGCTTGTATTTCAGTAAAAACCACATATTTGAATAATAACAAAACAAAGCAAAATATGATCTGCCAAACTAAATTTCAATGTTGGGTCTGGTTTGTCCAGTAATAACATTAGCTGGGATCGTAACAACAGAAAACAATATAATCAAACAATGAATATCAATGTATTAGTGGGTGAAGATTTATTGGAGCCCACTATTGAGGAAATTGAATTAAGTCATTTGTACTTATCACATTTGTCTCTCTCTTCAGTTCTGAAAAGAAGCCATATTGAACTCAACATTAACTCTATGTCTCTCTCAGATAACTAGACCTACTGAGTTTCTCCTGCATTTTCTATTTTTATTGGGTACCTTCAACAAACACAAGGTTTTGCTTTTATTTCAGTTCATTTATGCTGTTGGAAATGATTATTCACAATCTTATCATGGGGATTCCTGACTAAACATTAATAAAGCCAAAGAAAAAACAATTTGGTGATCATGTTTTCTAATAATTTTAACTGTTTACAGTTTTCACATTGAAACAAAAAGTTGATGAATATTGTCTATTTGAATTGCTTATATAGGAAGTTATTTGAATTTCTGAATTTTTTTTTCCACAGGCTGAACTGGGGTTAAATGAACACCATCACAATGCTGTAATCAACTACATGCGCTTCGCTCGTTCGAAAAGGGCACTAAGGCTCAAAACTATTGATTCCTGTTTTCAGGATTTAAAGGACAGTAGGTGAATATCGCTCTTGTAGACTGCTACTAAGAAGCATTAGTGAATTACTGATCTGACATTATATGTAATCGCTAATTAGATTCTGAGAGTCTGCTGATGCAACATATAAGTTGTGACACTAGGAGTTGATAAATACATGATTTTGACCTTTTGTGATGATCAAGATCAAGGACATCAGGAAAGAATGCGTTTTTATTTTACGGATGGGCACCTGGTGTAGGTATCAGTTTTCTCACACATTGAATGTGGCATACCAGAGTAAAACGTCTTGTGGCTGACTATTATATCTTAACATCTGCTGTAGAGAACATTTTCTTCTGAACCATTTTTCTATTTTCCTCTTTTTTTAACCTTTTGGTTGAAATCCCAGTTTGTATTCCATGATAATGAATACTTTTATGATGCTCACCAATATTTTTGGAATCATTTGCAATTATCTAGCTCCTGAGAGAGATTTCAAATTGGTCTTCTTTACTGACCATAGAAAATATTGGAATACGTAGCATAGTGTCATAGAGTCACATTGTGGATGGAATTTTAATAAAAGCAAAATGATGTAGATGTTGCAAATTTGAAACAAACATAGAAAATCCTGGAGAAGTTCAGTAAGTGGGGAGAGAAACCAAGTTAACATTCAAGTCCGATATGACTCCCCTTCAGAATGCCAGAAATTTGAAATGCATTAGGTGGTCAGGTTATGGTGACGGCAAAGTTTAAATCCACCAAAAATATTGGGCACTTTCAAACCAAAATGGACCCCATTCTTGCATCTTTTATTTACATATCTTTGTAAATGCATGTGACATCTTTTATGAGCCAGTTGTAAATTTAACACCACTTTCATAGAATCATAGAATCCCTACACTGTGGAAGCAGACTTTTCGGCTTATTGAGTCTACACCGATCCACACCGAGTCTACATGCCACCCAGATCTCCTTTTTTTTCCCTAGCCCTGTATCCCTGCATTTCCCATGGCAAACCTACCAAACCTGCATGTCTCTGGACACTATGGGCAATTTAGTATGGCCAGTCCACATAACCTGCACGTGTTTGGACTGTGGGAGGAAGATGGAGCACCTGGAGGAAACATGTGCAGACATGGGGAGAATGTGCATATTCCATGTAGACAACTGCCCAAGACTGGAATCGAACCCAGGTCCCTGACACTATGTGGCAATAGTGCTAACTGAGTCACTGCGCTGCCCTACTTTCATATAAGTATGAGAGTTAGGAGCAGGCCCTTCAACACCTTGACCGTCACTATTCAATAAGCAAAACTGATTTAATTATCCCACATTCCCATGATAATCTTTTAGCTTCTTGCTTATCAAGAATCTATCTACCTCTACTGTCTTTAAAAGAAAATGCTCAAAGATTCTGCTTCCACTCTCTTTCGAGGAAGAGAGTTCCAAGGACTCTCCAGAAAATATTTCTCCTCCTGTTTGTTTGAAATGGATGACCCTCCATTTTTAAACAGTGACCCCTAGTTCGAAAATCTCCCACAAGTGGAAATCTTTTTCCACATCCAGCCTGTCAACACACCTCATGACCTTATGTTTCAATCAAGTTACTTTTATTTTAAACTTCAGCAAATAGAAATCAAGTCTGTCTAACCTTTCCTAACAAGCCAATCCAACCCACCCACTCCAGATCTTTGGCTAGTCTATCTTCTCTTAACTGCTTCCAATTTATTTACATAGGAGATCAATATGAAATGTGGTCTCATCAATGTCTGTATAATCTCCATACACTTGTATTCAGTTCTGCTTGCAATGAACAATAATATTGTATTAGTTTTCCTTATTACCTTTTGTGGCTGGATTCAAACTTTTTTCCATTTATGCACTGGCACACCTGCATCTTGGAGCTCTGCAATCTTTCGCTATTTAGATAACATTTTTACTTTTTCTGCCAAAATTAACATTCATATTTTATGACAATGTTTGTTTCTATTTGTTATATATTCCCCATTTGGTTAAACTTTGTATCCCCTTGTAGTTGTTTTATCTTCTTTCAAGCTTTAATAGGTTCTATTAGTTTCCTGAGCTGTTTGAAACTTGCCAAAGTAATGAAGGTGAGAACACAAACAGGATTAATATGTCTTCATTTGACAGACAGGAAAGCCTTTAAAGGTCAAAGCATGGTAGCTCTTCCCTTTCTTTTGAGAAATGAAGCATAATTCAGTGGATTCTGAGAATCGGTAATAAAAAAAAGTGTTGGATAAACCCGGCAGTTCTGACAGGATCTGTGGAGAGAGAAACAACATTAAAGACTGAAACAGCATGACTGTTTCTGTACCTCTGTGAGTGAGATCTTTGCTCACAGAGCTTGTTCTGAGCATGTGTCAGTAAATCTCCCACAGGTAATTATAACACTCAAACTGAATTAGTGATGTCTCCTTGGAGACCAGGGTAAACCCTAAAGACATCAATTGACACTAATGAGAAAACGCAACTTTAGCAACAAGAGAACAAAAGCACTCATTGAACAAGCCATTGGGTTGCTGAACTTTCCTGGACAGATTTAAAGATGCCTGTTAGTATGGACCAGCTGTTAGGGTGTGCATAATGGTCAGTGATGTGCTGTGTCTTTCACAACTTGGCACTACAGAGGAATAGAGTTGCAGGAGGAAGAAATTGAGGACTGCACTGCATCCTTTGGGCAGGAGAAGCCTGATTATAGTCAGGGCTGAAGTTGCTCACCTAGCTCTCAGAGAAGCTGGATGTAGGTTTGCATGTTGAGCTGGAAGGTTCGTTTTCAGATGTTTTGTCACCATACTGGGTAACATCATCAATGAACCTCCGGATGAAGCATTGTTGGTAAGGCCCACTTTCTATTTAGGTTTCCTTGGGTTGGTGACATCATTTCCTATGGTGATGTCATTTTCTGTTCTTTTTCTCGGGGGTGGTAAATAGGATCCAAGTCAATGTGTTTGTTGATAGAGTTCTGGGTTGGAATGCCATGCTTCTTGGAATTCTCATGCATGTCTCTGTTTGGCTTGTCCCAGGATGGATGTGTTGTCCCAGTCAAAGTGGTGCCCTCCCTCATCTGTATGTAAGGATACTAGTGAGAGTGGGTCCTTTGAGAATCTTCTCAAAACTCACTAATCCCAGAGAAGCTTGTAATGAACGCACGTAGGCATGGTTCATAGAACCTGAGTGTACACTTTTGGAGTGTAGCAAGGCTGACACAACCCTAAATGGAGCATCATTCTCAGTCAAAAGTTCCTCTACCTTGTTAACAACTTCTGCTCATTTTCCCTGGTTAAATTATTTACATCAGGGATAATGCCCACTTGGAAGACAAAATAGATTATTACAAATTGCTGGACAACAGAGACTCAAATTAAGATTGCATGATATATTTTCGTGTTCAGAAGCATTAACTGACTGTCATTAATGTTGTAATGTCAAACAGTACTGAAAAGTCATTAGCCTCAAAATGTTAACTCAATTTTTCTTTCTACAGCTGCTGTCAGACCCACTGAATTTCTCCAGCACTTTTTTGTGTTTTGTTTTTGTTACAATATTGTTATTGTAAGAATCTCTAAGTGAGCTCCTTGTGTAACATAAAAGATCTTTTATTTCTTTTTCCTATTACTTCTACTCAATGTATTCCTACAGCTTCAGCAATGCTGAAGGCATGTTGCTCATGTCTTGCTCTGTTATGATGCCCATGGTGAGATTTCTCTATATTTTGGGATCTATGAAGACCCTGCTGAAGACTAAACCACCTGCATTTTTGCTGAGGCAGATTTAGTCATCAGGGAGGCCACATCATGATATATCCTGATGGGTTTGGTGAACAAGAGATGAGAAATAAGCCAAGTGCCAACTTCTTTGCGTCCTTGCATCATTCTCTCTCTTATCGCTTAAACACACTCTCTGGCTAGCCAAGAGCTGGAGATTATTTTGGAGATCATGTGAGCCAACATGAGGCTTTCCTTCATCCTATTTACAGACTGAGGGTGCAAACCATTAGTGAGGACCAGCATGCACTCAGCTGCTTGCCATATCTGATATTGCAGGTAAGTGGCCGTTCTTTCTATGAAGGTGAACAATATGCTGGGGCTTATGTTAGAAATGGACTGCTTAGATTTCTTTCCAAGTGTATGCAGTGTTTCTGGAAATGCTGTCAAAGCCTCACGTATTTTCTGTGGCTGCTCCAGAATTGTGGATTCTTTATGGATGATCCCTGTGGCTTAACAGCTGTATCCAGCTGAGCAGAACCTAGAATTTTTGGATGTTTTGCCACCATGACAGGTAACATCATCTGTGAGCCTCCAGATGAAGCACTGGTGGCATGGCCCGCTTTCTATATGTGTGTTTAGGTTTCCTTGGATTGGTGATGTCATTTCCTTTGGTGATGTCATGTCCTGTTCTTTTTCTCAGGGGGTGGTAAATGGGATCCAAGTCAATGTGTTTGTTATTTTCAACAAACACATTGACTTGGATCCCATCTACCACCCTCTGAGAAAAAGAACAGGACACGATATCACCGCAGGAAATGACATCACCAATCCAAGGAAACCTAAACACACACAGAGAAAGTGGGCCATGCTATCAGTGCTTCATCCAGAGACTCAATTGATGATGTTACCTAGTATGGTGACTAAACATCTGAAAACGAACCTTCCAGCTCAGCAAGCAAACCTTCATCCAGAACCTCAACCTGAGCTACAAATCTTTTCAAAATTTGCTCGAACTTAGAATGTCTTGCTCCTCTTAGTTGGGAACTTTGCATCCTTGGTTCAGATCTTCTAGTCAGTGTTAAAACGGTTAGATCTAATTTATTCTTCCCACTTACCATATTATTCTAGAGCTTTTGTGCCTTCCGATGCTGGCTCCAGCAGGGATGAAGATTGTCAGACAGCCAAGTAATGAACTTACTTCCTGTGCAGTTTTGCCTTTATTTCTCACCATGAACTGAAGATGTACATGTTAATTTTTTTCTTCAGTTCACTAACTTGCATTGTTCTAAATAAACCTGTCAACCACAAACTTAGTTTCCTGATTAATGCTAGCCCTTCCTCACTTTCCTCAACTATGTTCTCTCACTCCCTCACTCCAATGATGTTCTTTCTTCCACCTTTACTACCTCAGCCCAGCAAATGATGTTCTCCTCCATCCCTCAAGCATCTGTTTTCTACCCATCCATTATACCGAACAGTGCTTTCTACTCTCCCTCATCGCCTGAGTTCTCCCACTCCCTTACCTTCACCAATAGTGTTCATCTGGCTCTGTCACACCGAGAATGTTCATCCATCTCTTTGATTTCCCTGCGGAGGGTATTCATTGCCTTTTGCCATTGCCAGAATGAATACTAGCTGTGGTATGAGGGGATGCACATCATCCACAGTTCTAAAAGTGAGGTTGTGTGTTAGCACTATTTGCGGCAATAGGAAAGAAGTGAGCATTGCCCACTGTGTGGGAGGATGGAATGGTATTTGTTAATGCCTGTGTGAGATATTGTTCCTGGTGTCTGGCAGGTAGGATCATTATCATTATCTTCACATTTGCCAGCAGATATCTGAAAACTGGTGTTGGTAAATGTCTAGGAGCATTGTCCTAATCATTTTAAAAGGAGAATTATCATTTCTATGATGGAGATCCAACTTTAATTTTCTTAAAAGAGAAATATAATAAAGGACAGTTCATGTTTCATGAATTGGAAAAAGTCTATAAATCTGTCTTTTTTTTATATCTACCAGACTGACTGAAGACACTTTCACTGTGGATGAAGTGGGGGAGATGTTAGATGGACTGAAGGTTGTGGTCCACAGCGAGGTAGAATCAGAGCTCATTAACACAGCTTACACCAATGTGCTGCTTCTGCGTCAGTTGTTCTGTCAGGCTGAAAAATGGTACCTGAAGTTACAGACAGACATCTCTGATCTAGAAAACAGGTGAATCATTTAAGACTATTAAAAAGTACAAGTTTTATTACAGCTTTGGAAAAAAAAATAAATTCCTGTATAAATGATTGAATTAGGCTTAAAGGGTGTGGCAAACTAAAGCCAATGGCATAAAACAGAATGGAGAGACATACTGTAACATGGAAATAGAGGTAATAATAGCTAAGCTGATTCATGAAAGATGTCCACGGCCAAAGTGTAATTTAAAAAATGATATACACATATGGTACTTTAAGGAAACCAATATCATTTTGACAGGTTTAATTGGAAGCACTAGCTTTTGGAGCGCTGCTCCTTCATCAGGTGATTGTCATAACCACCTATGAAGGCGCAGCACTCCGAAAGCTGCCAGCACGCGGCCCATATCCCTCCAAACCCTTCCTATTCATATACCCATCCAAATGCCTCTTAAATGTTGCAATTGTACCAGTCTCCACCACATCCTCTGGCGGCTTATTCCACCCTCTGTGTGAAAACATAGCACCTTAGGTCTCTTTTATATCTTTCCCCTCTCACCCTAAACCTATGCGCTCTAGTTCTGGACTCCCCCACCCTAGGGAAAAGCCTTTGTCTATTTATCCTACCCATGCCCCTCATAATTTTGTAAACCTCTATAAGGTCACCCTTCAGCCTCCGACGCTCCAGGGAAAACAGCCCCAGCCTGTTCAGCCTCTCCCTATAGCTCAAATCCTCCAACCCTGGCAACATCCTTGTAAATCTTTTCTGAATCCTTTCACGTTTCACAACATCTTTCAGATAGGAAGGAAACCAGAATTGCACGCAATATTCCAGCAATATTCCAACAGCCTAACCAATGTCCTGTATAGCCGCAACATGACCTCCCAACTCCTGTACTCAATACTCTGACCAATAAAGGAAATCATATCAAACACCTTCTTCACTATCTTCTCTACCTGCACTCCACTTTCAAGGAGCTATGAACTTGCACTCCAAGGTCTCTTTGTTCAGCAGCACTCCCCAGGACCTTACCATTAAGTGTATAAGTCCTGCTAAGATTTGCTTTCCCAAATTGCAGCACCTCGCATTTATCTGAATTAAACTCCATCTGCCACTTCTCAGCCCATTGGCCCACCTGGTCAAGAACCTGTTGTAATCTAAGGTAACCTTTTTCGCTGTCCATGACACCTCCAATTTTGGTGTCATCTGCAAACTTACTAACTGTACTTCTTATGCTCACATCCAAATCATTTAAAAAGTAGAGGACCCAGCACCGATCCTTGTGGCACTCCACAGGCCTCCAGTCTGAAAAACAACCCTCCACCACCACCCTCTGTCTTCTACCTTTGAGCCAGTTCTGTATCCAAATGGCTAGTTCTCCCTGTATTCCATGAGATCTAACCTTGCTAATCAGTCTCCCATGGGGAACCTTGTTGAACGCCTTACTGAAGTCCATATAGATCACATTTACTGCTCTGTCCTCATCAATCTTCTTTGTTACTTCTTCAGAAACCTCAATCAAGTTTGTGAGACATGATTTCCCACGCACAAAGCCCTGTTGACTAATCCGAATCAGTTCTCGCCTTTCCAAATACATGTACATCTATCCCTAAGGATTCCCTCCAACAACTTGCCCACGACCGAGGTTAGGCTCACCGGTCTATAGTTCCCTGGCTTGTCTTTACCGCCCTTCTTAAACAGTGGCACCATGTTTGCCAACCTCCAGTCTTCCGGCACCTCACCTGTGACTATTGATGATACAAATATCTCAGGAAGATGCCCAGCAATCACTTCTCTAGCTTCCCATGGAGTTCTCAGGTACACCTGATCAGGTCCTGGGGATTTATTCACCTTTAACCATTTCAAGACATCCATCACTTCCTCCTCTGTAATCTGGACATTTTGCAAGATGTCACCATCTATTTCCCTACAGTCTATATCTTCCACATCCTTTTCCACAGTAAATACTGATGCAAAATATTCATTTAATATCTCCCCCATTTTCTGAGGCTCCACGCAAAAGCCCCTTGCTGATCTTTGAGGGGCCCTATTCTCTCCCTAGTTACCCTTCTGTCCTTAATATATTTGTAAAAACCCTTTGGATTCTATTTTGTGTTTGACTCAGCTCAATGGTTGGGTCCTGGAAAGCAGCAGGTTCCTACACAGAGCTAGAAAATATTGACGATGTGGGGGAGAAAGCTTTGATTTTTTTTGAGGGTTCATTTGGATTCTGGACTGCTAGCTAGGCTGCTTCAACTGACTCCACGTAATTGCACATTGTAATTTGTGCTTTTTTTTTCATTTCACTACAGAGAACTCTTGGAACAAGTGGCAGAATTTGAAAAGGCAGAATTTACTTCAGGAAAAAAAGTGAGTTTATTTTAAATGTAAATTAAACTCAATCATTTGTTTAATGTTTTAAAATTAAACAGTTATTTTTCAAATAGAGTGCAGTACAAAGTTTATTGCAATATTTTTGCAAAGCTGTGGGTTGTTTAATTTCAGTGAGAAAAGACAGCTTGTCTCCCAAATCCAACATTTACCAATAATGAACAAAATACAGCTCTATAGAATCCACAAAAGAGTAGATATTACAAGTGTCCCAGATAGTTTGGAATAAAAGTACTGCACTGTATTTTCTAAACTACACAATAGAGGGCAGTGTGAAAATTATGGCAGCACAGAACAGTGATCTGAATGATCTGAAAAATTAGACCATTGTTTCCCCAGGAAGACGCAGCACTGCAGGCTATCCTGTGCAACTCACTCAGTATTTTTCAATTGTACCATCTAAATAACACTACACAAATCAGTTTCTCCCCCGCAACATTTTCAATATCGTTGCATTCAGCTCTGCAGATGGTAAAGAAAATGGTCAATTTCTCCTTCATTTCACTCTACTTGTTAATATTTTAACGAGTATAATTTTTCTGTAAAGTGAACATTGCAAATATTTCTAATTTAAGTAAATCACAATCTACCACAAGTTGATGGAGTTCTGAAACGCTAATAGAAAATGCTGGCAATGCACAAAATCTGTGGTGAGAACAAACAGCTAATATAATAGGGTTATGTGCTTTGGAAAACTAAATGATGACTTCATGAACAAAATCAAAAAGTGATTGGCAGGAACAGTCAAACACTGCGACGAGGTATCAGTGCACTATTTGAATAATGTAAAGAATCTACTCAATAAACTGAAGGAAAGGTGCAATACAGAAACTAATGACATATGACTTTCATGAGCAATGGGAGACTGAAAGAAAAGATTATAATATTGGGAAAGATGAAGCACAGTTAATCAGACTTGAAACTTAAACAGAAAGTAATGATAAAATATATTGGCCTGCCAGAGCAACAAATACAGGGGAAATGTATGCTTTCTACCCTTCTAAATAGAATACCCAAAGGGTCACATACTTGAGTAGCAAAGAACTGCAGAGGACAATGGAGGAAGGGTTGTTAAGTATATTCAAAGCAGAGGTAGAATGATTTTTTATCAGAAAGGAAATCGAGGGTTTTGGGGTAAAGGCAGGAAAGTGGAGTTGAGGATTATCAGATCAGCCATAATCTCACTGAAGGGCAGAACAGACTCAGTGGCTCAATAGCCTTTTAGGTTCCAATGTCTTATGGTCTTATAGAAAGTGCTTGGAGTAATAATTACAGGATTAAAGTCACAAATAATAAATAGAGAGAGGAAAAGATTCAAAATGAATAAATGGGTAAAATAGTATAAAAGGAAGAGTAATTTGTCATGGGAAGAGAAGTTCAGGGTAATAGATGACAGAGTACCAGACGCATGGATTACTGATCAGTAAATCCAGGTGGTGTAAACGTCCGCCTGTAGCAATCAATAGCATTTGTCAAGACAAGAATTCACTAATTTTATAAGGCACCTGCAACATTGTAAAACATTCAAAGGTGTTTCACAGAAATACCATATAACAAATTTTAACATCAGGCCATAGGAAGAAAATGTTAAAGTCAATGTAAATATTGCTTCTCACTGAGAACAATAGTGAAAGGTGAATGGGACTTAATGCAAATAAGTATGTGGGTGTAGAACTTTGGATTTACAGAGATTATGCCAAAAGAATGTTGCAAAGTCAAGTCTAAAGGTAAAAGCAATGATAGATTGGACTGTAGAGAGAACTTCAACCAGCAAAGCAGGGGAGATGGTTTTATTAATAATTGCTGTATGCATTTCAACATTGAGCCAGGAAGTATGATGCTGTTCTTATGAATCTAAAGCATTATACCTGGCAGCAATGTTACAATTTCCCAGTTTAATTGTACATCTTTCTTCACCTGAAAATGTGACTTTTGTACAGAAATAGCAACTAGCTCTATTAGCTTTCCCTTATTTCGACTGAACCTTAGTACCCCAAAAATGTTTACGTCAGCAATATATGGAGTGTGCACAAATAAAATTGATTGAAACACTGTCAGGACATGTCATATTTAATATTTAATGCAATTTAGATCCTAATGTTGATATTTCTATTCAGTTAAATTTTATCACTTTGATCACATAATTACTTTTTTTGTTTATTTATACATTTTGCTTAGTTACTGTTGATCCTTTGTTTAAATCATGACCCGTCCTTTCCTGACTGCAAATTCTCATGCTGGATAATTTACCAATGAGAGCCATTTTTAATTTATAATCGACTCCCATTTACTGTAGTCCTCTACCATTTTTGGAGTTTATTTTGATAATCTTTTAATCAACAACTTTGTAAATTTACTTTGTTACTATCATCGAGCATAATAAGGATATTGCCAACTGTAGAGTAGCATGATCTACAGACCCTGACCTTCTGAGGAGCAGTGATCATTGATGGATTGCCGCTCCATCCAAATTCCGCCCCTGCCCCCAACCTCCATCCACCCACCCCAGCCTGCAATGGCACTGCTCTGTATTTCTTGTTGGGTGTTTCAAGCTTTACTTTACTATTAGTGCAGAACGTTCTGCCCTCAGATAGTTGTGATCAAGTGCTGGACAATTCAAGAAAGACCAATCATTCACTCATTTTAAAGCATTAGCTGCCATTTGGTAAATATGATGGTTCAGCGTAAGTTTAAGTGAATGGCTGAATGTTAGTGAAATGATGAGTAGACGAATGAATGAGTGAATGCATTGAGTGGGAGATATTTTTCTTTAAATAGCCTGTTCAGATATGTTGTGACACAGCTGTGAGACAGGTGGAACTTGAAAGGCTGGGTGAAATAATTGGATATGCTGGGTGAGGTGGCAAGTGGGTATATTTGATGATTGGGAGCTGTTTGGGAGGCAGATGAGGTGTCACAGGGTTAGTTGGGGTGGTGGTGGATTCGGGGGTTAGTGTGGATACCAGTGGGTGAGATTGGGGTTACCCAGGCGATAGATAAAGATTTTTGTCTAATATTTCCATTAACGTTAAATTAAACCAAATAACATTTCCTGGGAAAATACTTGGCTAGATTCCAAGGAACTGATTGGAGTCTCTGACTCTAGCACAGTATCAGAAGCATTCATGGAGGGACCTAGGAGCAGGTTTCCTGGGTGTTGCCATCAGAAGTTTAAGCTTCCTGTGAAATTCTCCAACAGATCTTGTCAGGACCACCGTAAGGTCTAGATACCCATCACTTCTCGCATGTCCAGTTTTGGATTACCTGGAGGCTGGAAGGATATGGGCCTCTATCTTTTCTGACATGGTGGTCTGATGTACTAATTCCTGTTCCCCTCTTTACTGCAGGCAAACACAGAAATCGGTAAACCTAAACTTGCTCCACTAAATGAAGGAGGAGTGTCTGAACTCTTAAGTAAGGTAATACATGTTTGAGAAAAATGTGTGGATGTGACTAAAATAAGTACATTTGAAACACTTTGAAATAAAAATAATGCTAAATTATGATTGTGTTAATTGACTACAATTTATGTTGAAAGGAAGTTGGTCTATCTTTAGGAATTGTCTTGATTTTAGAAACTAGACAAAAGTGAGAACTGCAAATTTTAAAAATCAAAGTCTAGATTAGAGTGATGCTGGAAAAGCACAGCAGGTCAGGCAGCATTCGAGGAGCAGGAAAATCGATGTTTTGGGCAAAATGCCCTTCATCAGGAAAGGATGAAGGACTTTTGCCCAAAACATCAATTTTTCTGCTGCTTGGATGCTGCCTGACCTGCTGTGCTTTTCCAGCATCACTCTAATCTAGACTTTGATTTTAGAAACTGCCAATGTCCCTTCATTATTTAAGGATAGGTAAACCAAACTAAGTTTGGAATCATCTTAGTTAAATATCAGTTATGAGAAAGTTACTAGAAATTATATTGGGAACAAAATTGACTCAACACTTGGTTAAAAATGAATTGATCAGAGCCAGTGTGGATTTGTAAAGGATGTCTAGTGTATCTAGTTTAAAGATTTGAGGAGATAAGAGATGTGGTAGATAAAAGATATTATTTGAATTTGCAGAAGGCATTTAGCAAAACTTAACATCATAGACCATTACCAAAAAGTAAAAGCGCGTGGAATTGGGGAAAGATATTTAGACATAGCATTGGTTTGTTGTTGAACAACTCAGAGTAAGAAAATGGAATGTACTCAAATGGGCTATATGTGACTGATTTTCCACAGGGAATTGTGTTAGAATCCCAGATTTTTATTTTTTTATTTAGATGATGTAAATGAAGATTGTTTGCTGACTGTTCAGTGGCACAGTATATAGTATAGATGGGAGGAGCAGGCGGTTGTAGAGGTAAATAGATTAACTTGTCAAAATTATAGCAGAGGATTTTAAAGTAAGAAAATTTGACATCACAAAAGTTTGCATCCAAGATATATCAGCAAATCAGACAGCATCTGTGGTGAGAGAAACTGTTAACATTTCAGATTGACAGCCTTTTCCTTCTAAGGTTTGCTCAGCATTACCAATTTTGTATTGGAACAGCTATGTAGTATTTACATAGCCATTGATCTCAGTGTGAAGTTTTTGGGAACCAATGTTTAGACATCTCCGGTAGATAGCTCTACGAAATTTATTTCCAATAAGTAGTTCACCCACTAAAGATTATTCAGCATTTTGCACAATAGAAGTAGAAAGAAGCTTTCTTATTGGGCCATGAGGAACCATGGTATTCCTTTGCTGCTTCCAATCCTTTGTCCCTCAAATTCACAGTAATGATGATTGGATCACTGTTTGCATTTGTGGATGAGATTCTATTCTGAAATTTAACCAAGTGCTTTGCTGGTGCCCAAACATTGATTTCACCTGCAAAGATTACAAATTTCCAATTCAGGTTCAGTTGCAAGTAGGCCTTGAATGATCTGTCCAGGCACACACTGCTCATCCAGTGTCACCTGGGCCCTGTAACCAACCCAGACTAATTTCTGTCTTTGCTGATAATAACTTCAGAGAAAGCAAGAAGATCATTCGGCCTGATCTTTGGCTTCAATATCTGTTTGCCAACCCCCTTTGGAGTGAGGAGCCATCTAGTGACATGGCTTGGCGTTACAGTCTTTTAGCAGCTGCAAAGCAAAATCCAATTCAGACAGTGGTCCTGAGCGGTCAAATGGAAACTTTGGTGGCACCTGATTACAGAACATTGTTTAGAATAGTATTTATTTGAGCAGTTGAGCATGAGACACTAGAGCAAAGTTTGATTAAAATTTGACAGCATCTGAAACTCTTAACATAAAGATTACATTCAGTCAATTGCTCCACATCTAAACAATTAAAATATACCAGTACAAGGGTACTGCTGTAATTGATTTTTTGATAAGGCTATGAGTGAGGAGTATATTACCTCAGCCTAATTCAACCTTGCGAGTCTGTATATAAGCTAAACAGGGCCCATCAGTCTTGCAGCTGTGACTCAAAAGCAGGAGGTTATTTCTTCAATCTGTTTGCAAATCCCATAGTGCATTTCTTTGTCAAGTGAAGCTAAGCAGAGTCACATGATAAAATGTCATGATCTGCTTTGGCTACTGTTAAGCAAAACAATGGATTAATCACTGAATATACTTTGTTTATAAATAAACTAATTCAATCATGGAATGTTAATTTCCCTACTAATCCTATGTATCTTCTGGCTTCATTGTTATAGATGGCACTATAGGTGAACGTTATTGTTACTGATGGGTAAACCTTAAATTAGATTGAGTCTAGTTTTAAATTTATTCCTTTATTCTAACCTGCCCATTCCCATTGAGAACCCTATTTCAGACTTGTGGCTGCATCCTTTCTCCTGTTTGCCAGTGCTGGTCTGACCTTTGTTCTCATAGAGTCACAGAGTGCTACAGCACAGAGACAGGCCCTTTGGCCCATATCCTTCTAAACTTTTCCTATCTATATATTTGTCCAAATGTCTTCTAAATTTTTTAATGTTCCCACCTCAACCACTTATAGTGGCAGCTCATTTCATATGCGTAGCACCCTCGGTGTGGAAAAAAAATGTTGCCCCTCTGGTTCCCTTTATTCTTTCCCCTCTAACCTTAAACTGATGCCCCTTTGTCCTCAATTCCCCAGGGGAAAAGACCGAGTGCATTCACCAAAGCTATGCCTCTCCTGATCTTATACACCCCTCAATTTTCTGCGTTCTGAAGAAAAAAGTCCTCATTTGTCCAATATCTCCCTATAACTCAGACCTTTGAGTACTGGCAACATCCTTGTAAATTTCTTCTGCACTCTTTCCAGTTTATATCATCCTTTCTCTAGCAAAGTGACCAAAACTGAGCACAATGCTCTAAGGGTGGCCTCACCAACATCCTGCACAACTGTAACATAACTTCTCAACTTGTATACTCAGTGCCCTGATTGAAGGCCTATGTGCTAAAAGCCTTCTTCACTTACCTGCCTACCTCTGACTCCACTTTCAGAGAACCGTGCACTTCAACTTCAAGATCCGTCTGTACCACTAACTCCTCAAGGTCCGACTATGAAACTTCTACCTTGATTTGGCTTTCCAAAATGCAAGACCTCAAAGTGATCTATATTAAACTCTATTTGCCATTTCTCAGCCCACTTCCCAGCTGATCAAGGTCCTGCTGTAATTTCTGATCACCTTCCTCATTCTTCTCAAAGAAACATAGAACATTGGATCATAGACCTTAGGAGTAGGAGTAGCCTACTTGGCTGAACCTGTTCCACCATACGGTAAGATCTTGGCTGATCTGCTTGTGCCTTTGTACTTTTCGCAACTCATCTGCTCTTACTCTGGCCTACCTCCTGAGTCTGTTGCCACTTCCTTCCTGCACATCTCAGTATGGCAATTTGATTTTAAAATGTTCAGTTTTCTGTAGTGCATAGTTTGAGTAAAACAATTCTTATTTACAACTGGCTAAACATTCAGAGAAGACCAAAATGTGGATAGTGGGAGTCTTGTATTGGGCAGGTTGTTGATGTGTTATGGGAGGAAGGAGCAAAGAATGAAGGATTTGCATTTATATTGTGCCTTTCATGACTTAAGGATGTTCCAAAGTAATTTACAGCCAATTGTAGGAAATGTGGTTCAGTAACATTCTTTAAGCAACAATGTGATAATGACCAAGTTTTTCTTTAGAGATAACAGTTGAGAGAGAAGGGCTTATGCCCGAAACATCGATTCTCCTGCTCCTTGGATGCTGCCTGACCTGCTGCGCTTTTCCAGCAACACATTTTCAACAATAGAGAAATATTGGCAAGGACATAACTCCCCTTCTCAATGCAGTGGATCCTTTACATCTGTCTGGGAGGGTAGATGGGGCCTCAGTTTAATTTATCAACAGCCTTGATGTCACCAATGCAACCCCTCCTTTGGACTGCACTTTCAGGTGTCTAGCTTCGCTGAACTCACAAACTTCTGACTTGGGTGAGAATGCTACCAACTCAGCTACAGATCTCATGCCAGATGTAAGGCTGGTGGAGAATTTGGGGAGGAAATAAGTTGAAAGGTACAGCAGGGTGAGAGATCTCATGCCAAAGCAGCATTAATGAAAAGCTGAAAGTGATGGCAAGTCAGTTTAGAGACCAGGAAGGGTAGGGAAGCAGAGAAATGGTGAAAGAATTCTCTCCTGGACAGGATGGTGAAGATGGGGAGACATGAATTAGAGGTGACTTGGGGGCTGGCTGGGTGAAGAAGGAGTAGCCAACGGGTGAGAGGGAGAAGCTGACATGGGTAGAATCGCAGTACAATATAAAGTGAGTAAGTGTGGCCATTCTGACTTACCTGGAAACAGACTCTTCGATCCAACCCATTGCGCTGACCAGACATCCCTATCTGATCTAGTCCCATTTGGCCCATATGTCTCTCAACCCTTCCTATTCATATACCCATCCAGATGTCTTTTAAATGTTGTAACTGTACCAACCTCCACCATTTCCTCTAGCAGCTTGTTCAATACATGCACCACCCTCTGCATGAAAAAGGTCTTTTTAAAGTCTTTATCCATCACCTTAAACTTATGCCCTGTAGTTTTGAAACCTCCAGCCCCACCCACCCCTGGGAAAATTACCTTATCTATTTATCCTATTCATGCCCTTCATGATTTTATAAATCTCTGTAAGGTCACTCTCAGCCTGTGCTGTAGTCAAAAAAAAGCCCCAGCCCTTTCAGCCTCTCCTTATAGTTCAAACCTTCCATCCCTGGCAATATCCTCATAAATCTTTTCTGTACCCTCTCAAGTTCCGTTTATCTGCTGTACCTTTTGAAGAGTTGCAGCAATTCTGTAAAGAGTAATTGTTATTTATTCTGGTGAGAGTTTCCTTGCCATTCCATCAAAATTACAACAATAAATTCACCAATAAAAGGTTCCTCCTCTTTGTGCAATAATATGTGTGATTCATTGATATTATTTGCCTGTTACTCATAGAATTAGACATTTTTTTCTCTATTCAGTTTAATGTCTGATACTACTTGAGGGACCAAAGTCACTTAGGTGATTATTACAAATTATAGACTTTAATTGAGATCTGCGTTCAGTGCATCAATTATTTTAGTTTAATTTAATGTTGATTGTCACATGTATTTTGTAACAAAATACAGTGAAGGGTTCTAAAATGTCACCATCTTAAACACAGGAAAAAAAAACAAAGCATAAAATAGGAAGTGTTCAACTTGACGGTCCTTCTTGTTAAGTGTCCCATCATGGGTCTGGTGACCAAGCAAGAGTCCCCTTTGCCATACTACCTTCACTGTAATGCAAGTCGCCACTCTTCACTCTTGAGATAGATATGACATTTATTTAATTGATCTATTAGGTGACACTCTCTCAATAAGCCATTGTTATTTAAATGTAATTTTTACTCTAATTCCATGTGATGTGTACAGGAAATCACAAAACTCCAAGATGAGAACGACAAGCTAAAGGCTAGACTGAAGACAGTAGAAACACAGGTAAATAGCATGATCATTGACAAACTGGAGAATCCTAGTTAATAAACCATGCCTTTGTTTGACATGGTGACCTTTTTAATTATACTATTTCAGGCGACAAATGCATTTGAGGAAAAACTCAAATTGGAACAAGTTCTAAACGAATTGGATAAAGTACCAGAGGACCAAGAGGTAAGACAAACTTAAATGTCTATACATTTAAGACTTTTGGAACAAAGAGGACAAAGTTTTGTTAAGATATGGCATGTCAGTGGAGTCTGTGAGTAAATCAGAGGGTATATGTACACATAGCAGACTTTGGGCAGCCAATGGGGTACACCGAATAGCTGTCAAGAGTTTACACATGCAAAGAACAACTATTGCAACTGCAGGCAGTGGTAGTGCTAGGCCAGAAGAAGGTTGGCTTGTGGGTTGGAGAAAGCTAATTTCAGGAGGTGGGAAGAGGATCCAGGTTGGCAACAGCCCAGATTCTTTCTGTCAGGCTAAGATAAAAATTTCTTCTGTTCTGAGACCTCCACAAATCAATCTTTATTGCTTGACCCCTCTACAGCTGGACCTCCACTTGATACTTTGCCGATTGTTTGTTGTATCCAGTATCCCATAAAATGGCAAATGATATCCTTTTATGACACAAGACTTCAATTTTTAAAAGAAGTATCGTCTGACCCAGGCAAACTCTCCTTACTCCACCCTCCTCTCTGACCTATCACCATTGCCCCTTCACCTCCATCTACCTATTGCCTTCCCAGCTACCTTCCTACCCCCAAGCCCCATCCTCCTATTTATCTCTCCTCTGCACCCCCCCCACATTCCTGATGAAGAGCTTATGCCTGAATCTCCTGCTCCTTGAATGCTGCCTAACGTGCTGTGCTTTTCCAGCTCCACACCTTTTGACTCTGATCTATAGTCCTCACTTTCTCCCAAACTCTCCTTACTGACCAGCAATTGAAAGTTTGTGTTGAGCAGATCAGAAAAGGTATCTAGCGAGTTTTGAGAAGATATGTAGCTCATTTTGAGGTTTTGGATGTAAGTTTGCTCACTGAGGTGGAAAGTTCATTTTCCGATATATCGTCACCATACAAGGTAACATCATCAGTGAGCCTCTGAATGAAGCACTGATGGTCTAGCCCGCTTTCTATTTATATGTTTGAGTTTCTGAGGGTTGGTGATGTCACTTCCTGTGGTGACATCATTTCCTATGGTGATATTATTTCCTGTTCTCAGGATGGTAACTGGGATCTAAATCAATGTGTTTGTTGATAGAGTTCCGGTGAGAATGCCATGCATCTAGGAATTCTCGTGCATTTACAAAATACCTTGCAAGAACTCCAACAAATACTACATTGGACAAACAGGCAGAAAACTCGTAACCAAGATACGTGAACATCAACTAGCCACAAAACGATATGACTCACTCTCACTAGTATACTTACATACGGACGAGGAAGGACACCACTTTGACTGGGACAACACATCCATCCTAGGACAAGCCAAACAGAGACATGCACGAGAATTCCTAGGAGCATGGCAGTCCAACTGGAACTCTATCAACAAACATGTTGACTTGGATCCCATTTACCACCCACTGAGAAAAAGAACAGGAAATGACATCACCAACCCTAGGAAGCTCAAACATATAAATAGAAAGTGGGCTCTGCTACCAGTGCTTCATCTGGAGGCTCACTGAAGATGTTACCTAGTATGGTGATGAAACGCCTGAAACTCAGCGAGCAAACTTACATCCAGAAATGGTATCTACTTAACATTAACTCTGTATTCCTGGGAGCCAAGAATGCTTTTCTCAGTCAGATTGTCTGCTCTTTTAAACTGAGATCCTATAGAATAAAAGGACAGCAGTTGCAATTTTTAGAGATTACTATGCACAGCATCAACAGCTTATTCTGACCATTTTAGTGGTTCCAATGAAACTTATTCCAATCTAAATATTTAAGAAACAGCTGGATAGGTGCTTGAAGGAATGTGTGAACACAGCAAGCAATAGAATTTGGGTGGTGGGTTAAGAACGGTACTGATGCCACCAGGTAACAGCCCATTTCAATGTTCTGATATTTGTGTAGTAAAAGTCAATTAGGCACTTCCATTCGTGTCATATTGGCTCCTAATTTGAATTATTTTGCCAAAAACAAACGAATCATTTGCTTGGATGGGTACCAGACAATTAAATTATCGTTATTCTTACAGAACTGTTTTGTTGTATAGTCTTGTTTTTGATTGATTCCAAACAGCAGATTTTGCTAAAGAATGTAAATTTTCAGGCTCTATCTGTTTGGCAACAGTATAGCATCCAAAATAAGGTTGTATAGGGCCTTGCTGGTTCAAGATTTTATTTTGTGTTAAGTGAACGCAGCTTCTCTTCTGCTGTGAAGAAAGCAAAGAAATGAGGCATTTACTCTGAAAAACTTGTTTATTTTCTTCACAGTAGAACTGCAATTATGTCTCTGACTAGTTTTAGACTGCTTGTTATAGATGAAAATGCTTTGGGTATGGTGTTTCCCCTGTCCTGCTCAGAAATTGGGTGTTCCACAGGCTATGTATCCTATGTCCCATTCAATTGTCATGAATCAAGTAAATGTTAGGGTAAAAAATGAGGTCTGCAGATGCTGGAGATCACAGTTGAAAATGTGTTGCTGGTTAAAGCACAGCAGGTTAGGCAGCATCCAAGGAATAGGAAATTCGACGTTTCGGGCATAAGCCCTTCATCAGGAATGAGGAGAGTGTGCCAAGCAGGCTAAGATAAAAGGTAGGGAGGAGGGACTTGGGGGAGGGGCGATGGAGATGTGATAGGTGGAAGGTGGTCAAGGTGAGGGTGATAGGCCAGAGTGGGGTGGGGGCGGAGAGGTCAGGAAGAAGATTGCAGGTTAGGAGGGCGGTGCTGAGTTGAGGGAACTGACTGAGACAAGGTGGGGGTAGGGGAAATGAGGAAACTGGAGAAATCTGAGTTCATCCCTTGTGGTTGGAGGGTTCCCAGGCGGAAGATGAGGCGCTCCTCCTCCAGCCGTCGTGTTGTTATGTTCTGCCGGTGGAGGAGTCCAAGGACCTGCATGTCCTCGGTGGAGTGGAAGGGAGAGTTAAAGTGTTGAGCCACGGGGTGGTTGGGTTCATTGGTCCAGGCGTCCCTGAGTAAGTAAATGTTAGCCCAGTTTGAAGTGACATGCTCCACCCCTTCAGTCCTTTTACCCCACTTGATTATTGTGCAGAGAATATCTATTTAAAAGGAGTATTTATTATTCAGAACAGGTAATAGCAGCATCCTAACCAACAGCACAACAACAGCAATTTCTTCCAGGGTAGACATGTAGGAGTAGGAGTTGGCCATTCAGCCAGTCGAGCCTGCCTCACTGTTTAATACAATCATAGCTGATTGAACACTCCGCTGCCTTTTACCCATTCCATCCTCAATAACCCTGTATACTGTCAGTAATCATAAAAATATCATTCTACCTTAAACATACTTAAAGATTGAACTTCCACAACCTGCTGTGATACAAAATTCCAAAATTTCATAATCCTGTGAATGAAAAACATTTTTTCTCATCTTGGACTTCAATGACATCTTCCTTTTATTTTTAAAATGTACGCCTGGTTCTAGATGCTTTGACCAGGGAAATGTCAGACTACATCTACCCTGTCTACTGCTTTTAAGCATTTTGTAAGTTTCAACTGGATCACCTTTTCGTTTCTGTGGAACGTCAGAAAGTTCAGGCTTAGTTTGCGCGGTCTGACTTTGTATGGCAGTGTCACCATTTTGGGAACAAGTCTGGTGAACCTTTGTTGCACTCCCTTTAAGGGAATAATCTTTCTTGAGCTAAGGACACCAAACCTGAATGTGGTAGTCCAGGTGCAGTCTGACCTAACTCCCTTACAATTAAAGCAAAGGTAGATCACGTGGAATCATTTCTCTGAACGGAACATTCTTTCAGAAGAGATATTTGCACATAACCCCCATTTCTAGAATTCGGCTCCATTTTGGAACAAGATAACTTGAATTTTAAGTTTGGAAGTATATGTTTTGCTGTTATTGAAGAGCGTGTTCTGGTACCCAGAATTCAGCACATGCTGTTGAAGATAGTGAGAGTGTTTTAACTTTTGAAATTTCTGTTTTGAGCCACTAAGCAAATACGTTTTATTCATTTGTTTTTCCTGTGTCTTGTGTTGGTGCAGAGTCAAATGTTAAATTAAAATCTGTTTGCTCCCTACTGCCTGCCTGAATGATATTTGTGGTATGTACTATTTACAAACCTCAGCAAATTGCTTATTTATATCTGTATGTGAAATTACAAAATGTGCTTATTCACCAACTAAATTTATTTATCTCATTATTTTTCTTGTATAAACAAATTACAAGAATTTTCCATCTTTTTTTACTAGTCAACATTAAAAACACAGCAAGTAGCTGCCCTTGAGGAGACATTGGCAGCTTTGAAAGTTGATTTTGAAAAGAATCTGAGTATGAGCACTGCAAAGCAAAAGACCCTACAAGATAACCTCGTCTCTACTAAACATGATTTACTCAAAGTACAGGAACATCTGTCATTGACCGAAAAGGTTTGTATTGGAACTGCATTATTAAATCAAAATAAATAAATACCCCTTGAGTATTGAAGACAACAGTGAAGCTGAAACTTGTTCAAGACAGAATGAGTTTTGTATGAAAACATCCAAATTATTCTCAATAGTAGTAAACAAAAACCATTTGCCAATTTGGATACATAAAATACTTAATATGGAGTATTGCCTTTTCTTGGGAATCTTATACCATTTCTATGGGGTATGATATGCAATGCCAAATATAAACACTTAAGTGTTAGAGCAGTAATGTTGATTAAACTAAGTGTGAAAAACTGACAAAGCAAAACAGGCCAGAATCTAAGGGTGCAAATTGCTTTGCAATGTACAATTCAAGTCAAGGGTTCTCTCCTGAAGCTACAAGTATCCTCCTGTCCTCTGAAATCCTGACATACCCATTCACAGTAAACAAAGTAAAATTTGTAGTTGAGGTCTGAAGTTATTCTAGTTGATATTGAGGCCAGACTGCTGCATGACACAGAATAAAGCTTAAATATCATCAAGCTGGTGCTGAGCTTCATTGGAATGGTGCAGGGTCACAGGTTAAGAATGAGCCAGGGAATGGAAGTGCGAGGTGATCATGGTCACACTTGTGGCACAGGTATTACACAAAGAGTTTATCCAAATTGCATTTGGTCTTTCCAGTGTTATAAACAGTCAATATATCACACTAAGCTGCAGAAAGGGAGGAACAGCATGGACATCTTTCTATGCCTGCAAGGGTAAATGAAGAAGTGAAGTAGAATTAATGGAAATTCACTCATTCTTAAGAACACGAAGGAGCTCTTGCATAAAAAAGTCAACTGGAAAAAGTTTATTGTGGCAACTTGATTCAGGCAAAGATATTCACTGTACAGGTAGAATGTCATAGCAAGAGTACTGCCAAGTACAGACCATGACACCTTTTGTTTGGAGGGAGGGAGGAAGTGAAGTTTGAACAAAAGTAACTTAAATTGAAAAAAAGTTCAAAGATGCAGTCTTGTCACTTTATGTATTACTTTGTTTTATTCCAACTCCTGAACCTTCAGCACACTGTCCAATGACTCATTTCCAGTCCTGACATCATTATCAAACTCCTTGACAAAGGGATGCTACATATTTTGACTTAATGACTTCTATCTTGCCAAATTTGAACATCAACACTCCAGTCAATCCCACTACTATATGCCAAAGTAGAAATTCCCAGGCTGACTCCACTTTCACAATCTCTCACTGGGTTTTGCTGACGTCTGTTGCAAATCTATCAACTCTTGCAACAAACGGGATTGTAATGATGTTTGTTTTCTTCTTGTAAAGGCACCATTCCTTTAATTGAATTCATTACCTTGAACAAATTTAGTACGGTCCTTTAGAGACGAGCTGTGTGATTTTTCAAGTTGAGATAAATTGGGGGCAGCTGGAAAATTAACAGCTTGGCAGCACTTCTCTCTTTGCAATCTGTATTACACTTATCCAAGAATCTGGAGGATGAACCAATCTCCAGGTGAAAGGAGAAAAATCAGCTGTTTTATACAAGCTTGCAGTTGAGATAATAATTATTCTTGGGTACCAGAATCTCATTACTGCCTACTCAAAACAAAAAGTAAAAAATGAGGTCTGCAGATGCTGGAGATCACAGCTGAAAATGTGTTGCTGGTTAGTTGGGTAAGTCTGTCGAAAATTTGACAAAGTGTCAAAAATTAGACTTCCGAGAGCTCTTGGGCATGCACACAGGCCTGTCATTCAAGTGCTCTGCCCGCGGAACCGTTTTTCGGATGCCTTTCAAAGTGGTCCTGCGCCGCCATTTTGTTCTAAAAATCGTACTCAAAACAAAAATAAAGCATGTGCATCTATGTTGTACTGCTTTCAAAAAAAAAGTAATCTTGAACTCCTGGCAATCTTTTCCAAGATCCACATGCTTCCCAACACCTTGGCCCTCGCATAGTGATAGACGCCTGTTACAGACCTTCTAGAGGCAGTGCAGTTGTGTCCAGGATAGGAGAACACTACCAAAAGAAGCTCAGCAGGCCTGCAGTCTGCCTGGACTGGAAGACCTAGACCTTTCACCTTTCGCACTAGGAGAATTGTGCCTTATGACGACCAGCACCTCCTCACCCCTAAGCCCTTGGAAAAAATTTAAGATTCATAAAACAGCCACAACAATTTCAATATAATTGTGTTCAGCTGAAGTGTTTTTCAAAATGTGCAATTCTATAGTTGTTTCTTAATAATTTCAATTTCAATTTCAGTCTCAGCAATAGGACAAGTAAATATACTGCTGCAAGCAGAACAGCATGTTTCCTGTATAAGGCTTTCCTGTTGTAGACAGAGTTTCAAACCATTACAGCTAGCTTTTGCAAGAAGAGTGGAACTTTCACATTCTGCACTGTTTTACTCTCACATAGCTCACCTCAGTATCTTTCCCCACAGCAGTGCAGCCACTTTAAACTCATGCAATCTCTCCCTTTTGTCTCAGTCCAGGAGAAATCATCCCACAGTAGGGCAGACAGAACCAAGACGGTGGTGAGGTGTGTGAAATCCATCTCATCACCCACTATGAGGAGTGAATTCTCGCCCTAGGAGGAGAGGACTATAATCACTCGTGTGGCGATGTTGAATCGTCTATGTTCTGATTCATGATCAAGTGTTCTGCTGCTCTCTCTTCTCCCAATTCCACTATTCCCGATGTATTCCCAATGTGCCCAGAATTCTAGTCCCATTGGGGTGGATGGGCCACTTGTATTATACCAATGCGTATTTGCCTTTCCGTTGAACTGAATAGAAATGAGGGTTCTGTCATAGACAGCCATTCTGCTGCCAATTGTAACAGGAACTGCTTGAATAACGCAACAACTTGCATATTTTATATAGATAAGGTATATTTACTGTTTTACTCATAGGGAAGCCTTGCCCAGACATAGATCTGAGTTAGCAATCACTTTACATACTATGAAATAGTCAATGAAATGTTAATATTCTCACAACAGGAGTTGGACAAAAAGTTTCAGGAAACAGCTGCTTACCGCAACATGAAAGAAATGTTAACGAAAAAGAATGAGCAAGTGAAGGAATTGCGGAAACGTCTTTCAAAGTAAGTTGCTGTTTTTGTCAATTCAGATTTGCAAGACTGGAGAATCCTACCTTGATTTCATTACAAGGTGAATCAGCCTGTCCTTATTTATTCTTCCATCCTGAAATACACAACAGTTCTTCCCTCTTCACCTCATTTTAAGAAATCAAGTTCTTGAATTTCATCATTCTATCTAGAAGCACACTGCAAATGATGAGCATTCTTTGAAATATTGTGTGAGTTCAGTCTTAAACTTGCCTTTTATTCTTTTTATTCTACTGTTACAAGTTACGGTAGTATTCTAATTTAATTTTTACTTTCCCCATGATTATAATCCAAGATTATTTTGGATACACATACTGGGTTGAAAATCCTGTGGCCTAGAATGAGCTAACCATCCACGAAGGTGCCAGTATCTGAACTGGTGGCGGGTGCAGAAGCCAGTTTTGCCAGTGCTCCCTCTGAGGGATCTGTGGCTTCTTCCTCAGGAGGAGGGGACAATGTCCTGAGGGGCTGCTGTTTTCAGAGCAGAGACTGTGCGGATGCCACTGGAGCTGCCAGGAGATGAGAGGACAAGTTAAGAAATGGGACTAGAATTCTGGGCACATTGGGAATACATCGGGAATAGTGGAATTGGGAGAAGAGAGAGCAGCAGAGCACTTGATCGTGAATCAGAACATAGACGTTTCAACATCGCCACACGAGTGATTATAGTCCTCTTCCCCCTAGGGCTAGAATTCACTCCTCATAGTGGGTGATGAGATGGATGTCACACACCTCACTACCGTCTTGGTTCTGTCTGCCCTACTGTGGGATGATTTCTCCTGGACTGAGACAAAGGGAGAGATTGCATGAGTTTAAAGTGGCCGCACTGCTGCGGGGAAAGATGCTGAGGTGAGCTAAGTGAGAGTAAAACAGTGCAGAAAGCATGCGAGTCAGTAGTAGGGGATGTCGGAAAGTGAGAGCATTTAAAGGAAGACGTTGCACGATGAGATTGGTAGACCATGTGCTTTGGTGGGAGGTGGGTGCAATAGTAGTGTGAGGTAGCAGAAAGAAGATGGTAACACTTAACTTCACAGAGCACAGAATATCATTGACCTCCTTCTTGCACTACTGGGTGTACCTCCAGGTCATGGACAGCACACTGACCCAGATGGAACTTTCGACCATGTTAGAAGGGTATGGTCTCCCTGATGGTCCTAAGGAAAGAGGACATCCCTTTTGGTAAATGCGGTTGCTAGCTTGCCTCTGAGCTATCTCTTGGGCAATTCTTCACACCCATGAACTGTGAAGACAGCTCTTGGCTGACAGTACTTCGTCTGGTGCATGGCTGCAGTTTGCGTCCCAGAAAGTCCTCCCAATGGTGGTGCTTGAGTCATTGGCAGGTAGAAGATAATGTTAGCAAGCCAAAAAGTGGCATGGTGCATACATAGTAAGGCGGGCTGTGGAGAACTGAGAGATATAATTTGCTAGAGCTCATGAAGAGAAACCCTCCAAGAAACTCCTTGAAATTAATATCTTTTGGCCGAATTTTAATAAAATTCAGCACAACAGAGGATTAACTGACTATCAGAGATTAGTCATAAAGGAACTTTTTTCAGGATGGCAGCCAGTGACTAGTGGGGCTCTACAGGGATCAATGTTGGGATCACAATTGATCATGTTATACATTAACAATCTGGACAGAAGGAACTGTGGGCATTATTGTTAATTTTGCAGATAAAAAAAGATGGGGGAGGGACAGGAAGTGGGGAGTCTGCAGAAGGACTTGGACAAGCTACGAAAGTGGGCAAAGTAGCAGCTGATGGAATGCAATGTGGCAAGTGTGAGGTCATGCACTTTGGGACAAAGAATAGAGGCATAGACTACTTTCTAACTGGGCAAAGGCTTCAGAAATCTGAAGAAAAAGGAACTTAGGAATCCTTGTTCAGGATTCCCTTAAGGTGCAGGTCAGTTGGCAGTTAGGAAGGTAAATGCAGTGTTAGCATTCATTTCTAGAGGAGTAGAATACAAAAACAGCTGTACTGCTGAAGCTGTATAAGTTTCTGGTCAGACTGTGTTTGGAATATTGTGAGCAGTTTTAAGGAAGGATGAGCTAGCAGGGGAGTCCAAGAGAGGTTTACAAGAATTATGCCAGGGATGAGGGGCTTGTCATATGAGTGGTGAGGACTCTGTGCTTTATGGAGTTTAGAAGGATTGGGGGGGTAGTAATTACATAGAAACTTATACAATGGAGTCATGGCGTGATGCAGCATAGAAACAGACCCTTCAGTCTAACTTCTTCATGCCAACCAAGTTTCTCCAAACCAAACTAGTCCCACTTGCCTTCATTCGGCCCATCTTCCTCTAACCCTTTCCTATTCACGTACTTGCCCAAATGTCTTTTCAGTGTTGTAACTGGACCTGCATCTGCCACTTCCTCCGACAGTTCATTCCACTTACAAACCACCCTCTACGTGAAAAGAAAATTCCTTCTCTGGTCCCTTTTAAATCCTTCTCCTCTCACCTTAATATGCCTCCTAATTTTGAAACCTATTCCCCCCCCCCATCCTAGGGAAAAGACCTTTGCTGATGACCTGGTCTATGACCTTCATGCTTTTATAAACCTTTATCAAGTCACTCCTCAACCTCCTACCGTCCAGTGGAAAATGTCCAGCCTCTCCTTATAACTCAAACCCTCCAATCTCAGCAACTTCTTGGTAAATCTTTTCTGAACCCTCTCCAGTTTAATAATATCCTCCCTATAGCAGAACGACCAGAACTCTGTACACTACTTAAAACCAGCTCACCAATGTTCTGTACAGTCTCAACATGACATCCCAACGCCTATATTCAGTGGTCTGAGCAATGAAGGCAAGCATAATAAATGCTGTCTTAGCCACCCTGTCTACCTGTGATGCACCTTTGAAAGAACTATGTACTTGAACCCCTAAACCTGTCACTTTGTTCAGCAACACTACCCAGGGCCCTACTTGATAGTGGTCATGGATAAGATGTTTCCACCAATAGGAGAGTCCAGGACCTGAGGACACAGCCTCAGAGTGAAGGGATGGCCCTTTAGAACTGAGATGAGGATATATTTCTTCAGCCAGAGGGGAGTGAATCTGTGAAATTCATTATTATAGAAGGAGATGTGTGGAGGCAAGCCTTGGAGTGTGTTTAACACCAAACATAGATAAGTACTTGATCAGAAAGGGGATCAATGGTTAGTGACAGAAGGTTGGAGAATGGGATTGAGAAACATATCAGCGATGATCAAATGATGATGTGGTCTTGATGGGCCACATGACGTGATTCTGCTCTGATATCTTGTGGTTACGTTAGACACCTTTTCGGTTTTATGTTTGAAGGTTTTCAATTATTTCTCTAAAGATAATTTTAAAATGATCTGGAATGTTTAAAAAGTAACTGTGTTCAATTAAATTACCCACATCCCTTTATCCTGAAGGCTGAGCATTGACTTCTTTGTTTAATGTTTCTAGGTATGAAGTTGCAGACTGAGGACATTGTTTGGCTCTTGTCAAACTGCTTCAGAATTTCAGAATGGATTCACTGCATTCTTTATTATCTCCACATTTAGGAACTAAGTTACATTTAGAATTGTCTATTTTAACATTTTACTACATTAAAATTATATTGCATACTTTTAAAATATGTTCTATTCATTTAATTTCCTTGTCTTTCCTTACATTTGATAGAGTCAAAAGTGTGGTGTTGGAAAAGCACAGCAGGTCAGGTAGCATTCCAAAGAGCAGGAGAGTCAACAGTTCGGGCATCAACCCTTCATCAGGAATATGTTGGGGGGCGGGGGGGCTGAGAGATAAATAAATGGTGGGGGTCAGGTAGCTGGAAAGTGGATAGGGAGATCTAGGTGGGGGGTAATTGTGATAGGTCAATGGGAAGGTGGAGTGGATAGGTGGGAAGGAAGATGGACAGGTCAGGTTGAGAGAGCGGTGTCGAGTTGAAGGATTGGAATGAGGTGGTGGTTGAGGAGATTTGGAAACTAGTGAAGTCGATGTTGATGCTGTGTGGTTGAAGGGTCTCAAGGCAGAAGATGAGGCATTCTTCCTCCAGTTGTTGGGTAGCTTGGATTTGGTGGTGGAGGAGGCCCAGGACTTGCATATCCTTGTTGGATTGGGAGAGGGTGATGAAGTGGTCAGCCACTGGGCAGTGGAGTTGTTTTATGTGCGTATCCCATAGATGCTCCCTGAAACGCTCCACCAGTTGGCGTCCTATCTCCTCAATGCAGAGTAGACCATATCAAGAGCAAAGGACTCAGTAGAGGTAGATGGATGTTCAGAAAAATCTTTGCCGCATCTGGAAGTATTCTTTGGGGCTTTGGATGAAGGTGAGGGGGAGGTGTGGGTGCAGGTTTTACACCCCTTACAGTGGCAGGGAAAGGTGCTGGGAGGAGAGGGTGTGTTGGTGGGGATAGTGGACTTAATGATATCACGGAGGGAATGGTCTTTGCAGAACGTAGATGGAGATGGGGAGGGAAATATATCTGGTGGTGGGGTCTGATTGTAGATAGCAGAAATTGAGGAGGATAATGTGCTGTATCCGAAGATTAGTGAGGTGGAAGGTAGAAGGCGGGGAGTTCTATCCTTGTTGCGGTTGGAGGGGTGAGGTTCAATGGTGGAGATGAGACAAGTGGAAAAGATGAATTGGAGGGCACTGATCACATGGGAGAGGAAATTGCGGTCCTTTAGATAGGAGGCCATCTGGGATGTGCTGGAGTGGAATTGCTCCCTCCTGGGAACAGGTACATTGGAGGAACTGGGAGTACGGAATAACATTTTTATGGTGGGGGGGAAATCGAGATATCAATGGGAGTCGGTGGCTTTGAAATAGATGTCTGTGTGGATTTGGTGACTGGAGGTAGAGTTAGAGATCCAGGAAGGGGATGGGGGGCGGTAATCCTGCTTCTTGGATGCTGTCTGACTTGCTGTGCTTTTCCAGCACCACACTTTTTTCGACTTGCATTTAATACCTTGATTTAAATTGGCAGTATTGTTGCCGACAGCTTATAATCATTAATCTTTCGATTAAAAACAAGATACTGTGGATGCTGTAAATCTGAACCAAATACAGAATGCTGTAGAAAGTCAGCAGATCTGACCACTACTGTGGAGAGAAAAGATAGTTAGTGTTTCGAGTCTGGTATAACTACCCAGAATGGAAGGGTTAACTCTGTCTCTCTGTCTCTGGCTGTCTCTCTGTCTCTCTCTCTCTCTCCGCGCGCACACACTCTCGCGCGCTCTCTCCACAATGCTGTCCGACCTATTGAGTTTCTCCGGTATTCTGTGTTTGTTGGTGTTAATCACTATGATCACTTCTCTGTTACCATGGATCACATGGACAGTCTTTGTCAACATTAAAATTAAATTAAAACCAAATAAATTAGCCTATCAAATATAAGCTTGCTGTATATATTATATGCGTGTGAGTAGGAGAAATCTTGCGTTGATTTTGCATCTCATTGCATCCATGGAGTCAACCAACATCAAAAGATTTTTTTTTGAAATGTGGTCAGTCTACAGGTCATTTTCACCTGGTCCAGGAATTTTAGGACACAATCTGGCACTCCACTCAGGTTATCCAGAAAGACTGAGGGGTGGGTTTTGGAGGTAGATTGGGGAGGACAAGAATGGCATTAAAACCGCTCAACAGCTTTTCCCCAGATGCATGTTATATTCCCTTACCTTGTTCTGCAATTGTACTGTAGCTTCATTTGCACCATCAGGTACTACCCTTTTCCCACCATTATCAGTTTCTGTATTATGTTATAACATCTTAAGGGGATATTTTTTACTTCTGCAATCAAAGTACATATGTGGAAATTATGCAACACCGATCTGTGGTGCTTTGGTTTAACACTGATGTAGAGATAATCAAAGACTGTGTTTCACCATTTTGTGATAAGTTCCTGATATGTGCAAGAACAAACAAGTGGAAAATTAGGCCTTTCATGCAGATTTCTGTTACTAGGTTTTAAGGTGAAAGGAGGAGAGATATTTCAAAAAAGACTTTGGGGGCAATTTTTTTTTACACAGTGGGTGATTCACATGTGGAATGAACTTCCTTAGGAAGCAGTGGATGTGGGCACAATTATAATGTTTAAAAGACGTTTAGATAAATACATGAATAGGGAAGGTTTGTCAGGATGCGGGCCAGGAGCAGGCAGGCGGGGCTAGTTATGTTTGGGATTACATTCAGCATGGTCTCATTGGGTGGAAGGGTCTGTTTCTATGCACTATGACTCTATGTGTAAAGAAGAGCCTCTAGTACTTTTTTTTAAAAAAAGTTTCCATAGTTTTGCCAAAAGTGGTTTATAAGAGATATTTAACACATTTCTACAGAGATGCAGGAAAGGTACTTATCAAGAAAACAGTTTCTGACAGGGAAAATAGCTTTGGTCAAACCAGAGTCATCAGTCACTTGCTGATTGAATCAGGAAGATACTTATTTAAAAAAATTAATTTCAAATCAATGTAACTACAACTAAAATAATGTTATTGAAATTCAATAAAATCAATGTACGAAGAATAAATGTGTAGCTGCACAAAAACAATGCTGACAAAAATAACTCTGCAAAATACAGATGTCCTAAATAACTAGTATTTTTGAAAGCTTTCTCTGGCTGTTGTAAAGACTGTGTCTTTTTATTTTGTTTCTTTTTGGACTATGGATTTTAAAAAAAAAGATGCTGTTTTGAACCAAGGAGGTGATGCAAAATGATTGTGTAAAAAATCATGTCTATGGAGCACACAGTTGTATATGATGCTAAATTTCTCCTGGAACAGGGAGAGTACAAGCAAATGTACTGAACGGATGGGTTCTGGACTAAGGGCAGTTGCTTGGCGACAATACTTTGGCTCCTGACCAGGTGATCGTAGTTTTTGTGAGATCATCACAGCAGAGAACCACCCAGTCGCAAAGCAAAAACATTGAAGAAAGGTTTCTCTGTCATACCTGGAGGATGTCTTTACTAAAATAGGAATGCTAGAGGGATCACAGGAAGAATCCAATACTTCTAACCCAAGAGCCTTGACTTGGGAGCCTGATTAAATCAGTATAATTTTAGGCACTGAAGCAGGGGAACTCATGGAACAAAATTAAGTTGATCTTTTTTCCCCTGGTCAAGTGATGTTTTAAATATAGATTTTGTGTTATTATCTGAGATTACTTTAGTAATCTGAGTTATTTATTTGGAGTTTTACACACAGCTATTGAAAAACGTTTGGTATCATGAACGCTTTTTGTTGGAAAATATTTCAAACCCAAATTACAATATTGTTCAAATGGAGTCTACTGATTCAACTATCTTATATAAAGATTGTTCACTTTGCTGGTAAAAATAATCTGATTGTAGACCTCTTGTGTATAAGATTATGAACTAAGTTTAAGGATTTCAGAGGTGATAAATATTCTTAAAGACTTGTTTAAGGGGAGAATGAAGATGAGAATTGGGCAGCACAGTGGCTCAGTGGTTAACACTGCTGCCTCAGAGCATCAGGGAGCGGGTTCAATTCCAGCCTCTGGTTACTGTCTGTGTATGTGGAGTGTGTACATTTTCCCTGAGTCAGTCCAAAGATGTGTAGGTTAGATGGATTGGCCATGCTAAATTGCCCTTAATGTCCAGGGATGTGTAAGTTTGGTGGATTAGCTATGGGAAATACAGGATAGCAAGGATAGAGTTTGAGGGGAATGAATCTGGGTAGGACACTTTTCAACGGGATGGTGTGAACGGGATTTTATTCTATCATCTATTCTCTCTCATATCTATGAATGAGTCTCCGACCTTGAGATGAAAGGCATATTGAAATGGTATTTTCTTATGGGTGGAGAATGTAAAAGACCACATCGTTTTATTTCCTTTAATTTTGGACTGTGGACTAAAAAAGGGGGATACTGCTTTAAACAAAGGAATCTGCAAAGGGATGGCGGCAGTTTTAAAAATTGTTTACACTACACTACAGTCAGAGTTGTATGGAATGTTACTTCCTTGGAAGAGCGAGTGAAAAAGTAGACAAAAATGGAACTAATGGATTCTGAAGTAGGGAGCAGTTGCTTGACAACAATGATCTGATTGGCTCCTGACTAAGTGACCATGTCTTGTGTGAAGTCAGAACAACAGAGAAACACCAACCCACGAAGAGGGCCTCTTGCTGTCTTGACTGTGCTTTCTTGCTTTCTTTCTCTCTCTCTCGCGCTCTCTCTCTTTCTCGCTCTTGCTCTCGCATTCTCTTCCTTCAAACCCCATCCCTACACTCCTCTCCACTCCCCTTTCTCTACAAATCCCTGGTTTAAAGGTAAAGACAGTGAAAGAATGAATTCTCAACTAATAAACTCAGATCATTGGTGGATAACAACAAAGATTAAAACAACTCGTTGAATCCTGTGGTCGAGTCTGGTGCTGTCAAACTGTGCTCACCTTTTTCACCCTTAACATCCATGTCCTGTTTGTGTTTGTGTGTTTAACTGTCTGTACATGAGAAGGGGATTTAGGAAGGGGTAGAGTTTAAGTTAGAAAATCATATTTCCTAGTTGGCTAAAAATGTGTTTTTAAGTTATTTCCTTAAGTGCAGAAAATTGATGACTGTCTTAACCTGAGTTCATCAGTCAGATAAATTCGGAACCTTGTTAAGTTATTTTTTTTTCCTGAGATTCTTACACACTTGATACAACTGCAAAACACCAACTTCTGTGAACATGCAACCAAATTTATTCAGCAAAGTACAGTACAAGCTTTGGAGAATCTCTACACGCTCCATGCCATGCATGCAAGGCGTGTCCAGGATGTTCTCTGAACAAAGGAAACAGTCCTTCCTTTGTACAAAATCTTTACATCACAGTTAGCATTGCACACAAGACAGCCCCCAGTCACTCCCTCACAGTCGCAAACCTCTCCAGGTACAATGCAGTGACCACCTCACCTACAGAGACAATCTAATGCAAATCATCCCTTAATGGTCAGATATGTTGCAAATTGTTTTTTGTAAGTATAGGGGAGTAGTCAAATTCCAACTGTAATGTTCTTATTGATTTCTGAATAGGGAATGAAAGCAATGTTAATTATCCTGAATGGCAAGGGATGAGAATGTAAACTTCCCACATTGCTCCGATAACAGAAAGACATGCCACCCTAACCCTAGGGCATTCCATTTCTTGCAGGTCAGCACAGCAGATTCACTCTTTAATATCTAAAATTAACCTTTATACTGTTTGAATCTTTTCACATTTGTGAGGACTCTGGGAACATATGGAAACAGGAGGAACACAGGCTATTCAACCCCTCGTGCCTGTTCGAGCACTCAATGAGATCATTGCTGAGCTGAGGCCTAACTCTGCCTTTTGCCTAAATCCCTCAATAGATTTTTTTTGACAAGCAAATATATCTCAAATTTAAAATCAACAACTGATTCAACACTCTGCCATTTGAGGAAGAGGTTAGTCTGCGAAGACTGGGCCTTATTTTTCAGGGTGCTACCCCAGTGAAGTCTGATATTATTATAATTAAAAGGAGTTGAAAATGTTAAGCAAATTGAAATCTTGAAATGTTCATGGGATACAAAAAATGTCTGAGCTTACATCTGTGTAATATCATTTTCAGGATGTGTTTTTTAAATTTGTGCTTGAAATGTGGATGTCACTGATTGGCCCAGCATTGATGGCCATCCCTAATAGCCCCTTGATATGAATAGCTTGCTCGGCCCATTTGGGAGGGTACTTGAGATTCAATCACATTGCTGTGGCTCTGGAGTCACATGTAAGCCAGACCAAATAAGGATGGCAGATCTCCTTCCCTAAGGACACTAGTGACCCAGATGGTTTTGATGAGAATTGACAGTGGTTATACCATTAAAGCTAGCTTTCATTCCAGGTTTTTAACTTAATTAAAATTTCACCATCTACTTTGATGGGATTTGAATCCATTTTCCTAGAATCTTAACCTGGAGTTCTGGATTAGTATGTTAAAAAGTATGGCACTGGAAAAGCACAGCAGGTCATGCAGCATCCAAGGAGCAGGAGAGTCGATGTTTCAGGTGTAAGCTCTCCATCAGGATTATAGGGGGGTACCCAAGGGGGCTGAGAGATAAATGGGAGGGGTGGGACTGGGGGAAAGGTAGCTTGGAAAGTGATAGATGCCGGTGGGGGGAGGGGGGTGATGATGGAGATAGGTTGCAGCAGAGGGTGGAGTGGATAGGTGGGATTGAAGATGGACAGGTGGGACTGTTCAAGATGGCAGTGCTGAGTTTGAGGGTTGGATGTGAGATAAGGTGGAAGGAGGGGAGATGAGGAAACTGGTGAAATTGACATTGAGTCTTGTGGTTGGAGGGTGCCATGGTAGATGATGAGGTGTTCTTCCTCCAGGCATCAGGTGGCTTGGATGTGGCAGTGGAGGCGGCCCAGGACTTGCATGTCCTTAGAGGAATGGGAGGGGGAGTTGAAGTGGTCAGCCACAGGGCAGTGGAGTTGTTGGGTGTGTGTGTCCCAGCTCTGCAGGTTGGTATCATGTCTCCCCAATGTCGAGGAGACCAATGAACACAGTAGATGAGATGGGTGGATGTGCAGGAAAATCTCTGCTAGATGTGAAAAGATCCGTTGGAACCTTGGACGGAGGTGAGGGGGGAGATAGGGGCACAAGTTTTACACCTCGTGCAGCAGAAAGGGAAGGTGCGAGGTGTGGAGGGTGTGTTGGTTGGGTTGTGGACCTCATGAGGGAGTCACAGAGGGAATGGTCTCTGAAGAACGCAGACGGGTTGGGGAGCAAAATATATATCTGGTGGTGGGGTCTGACTGTAGATGGTGGAAATGGCTGAGGATGATGCATTGTATCTGGAAATTGGTGGGGTGTAAGGGGAGGACCAGGGGGATTAATTCTGTTCAGAACTAGAGTGTAGAAACTGAATATAATTTTACAAGCAAGCAGTCTGATAAATAACTGGGGCACAGTGACAATTTATTACATTAGGAGGTGCCATTGTCTTTAGTTTAAATTATGAGTCCTCACTTAAAAATTGTGGTTGAGTTCCTGAAAAGCACAACTTTAAGTAAAATGACTTGATAGGGCTTAGTGAAGCAGGAAGTCACTGTATTTTGTTTATAATTATTTTGTTTATGGAGCAGCTACTGTTTTTAACTCCTTCTCAAGTGCAATTACAGATGGGCAATAAACACTGACCTTACTGGCGACAACAATACCTGAAAATGATTAAAAAAAGTAAACTTGTTATTTGTCATATTACTTAAATGATGACTAGAATTGTAAATGTCTTTTACTATTTAACCAAGGGTATAAAGACTTTGAATAGAATTTCCCCTAAGGGGCAACTTTTTCACACAGAGGGTGGTGCGTGTATGGAATGAGCTGCCAGAGGATGTGGTACAGTTGCAACATTTAAGAGGCATTTGGATGGGTATATGAATATGAAGGGTTCGGAGGGATATGGGCCGGGTGCTGGCAGGTGGGACTAGATTGGGTTGGGATATCTGGTCGGCATGGACATACTGTTTCCATGCTGTACATCTCTATGACTCTATGAATGGTGTGGGACTCTGATTGGTGGATGCATTGCCAATCAGGCAAGCGTACCAATCAGGTCCAGTTGCCAAACAATCAGCACTCCACTTGTGGTTAAAAGTCACATGACCTCATCAGGTAAAATCTGTGTTTCAGGAGCGTTCTGAAAGCTAGTCATTTCTAATAAACTTGTTGGACTATAACCTGGTGTCATGTGACTTATGACATTGACCACCCCAGTCCAACACCAGCACATCTACATCATGGCTCTCCAATTGTGAATTACCCTGATGAGTACAAGACAAGACCTTTGATAAAATGTATAATTTTTTCAGTCGTACTCCCAAGTTCAACACCACCAAATGCCTACTTATAATGGTTTTCTGTTTTGTTTCATCGGTGAGCTGATCAGGGCTGGTTTAAAGCTGTATTTTGTGTGTTATATTTGGCCTGGTCCTCTTTCAAATATAAACAGGCTTATAAAGCAAATGAGTGTTTTCAAACAGCAAGCTTTAAAATATAATATTATTTAAACCAACTTTAATATTAATTGGTTATTTTTAGTATCTCTTCAATTAAAACTTGCATTATTTGGTTAATCGCACATTTCTGGCAGGCAGCTAATTATGTTTTAAACCTTAATACATGTGAATAACTTGAAAACAAAGACTACACAATGACTTCAGCTTAGAACAATGTTAGAACAAAATGGAGTCTCGACCTTGATAATTTACATTGAATATATTATGAAATAAATCCGAAGATGGACTAGTTTCTATAAAAATGTATGACCCCGATTCACTTACAGCATGGTGGTCATCAGATCGCGACAGGCTTCATCTCTGTTTAAACATGTCCAAACCAGTTTAAATCTAATTTGTTATCCTCCCTAGAATTCTGAACTCTTTAAATTACTCATTATAATGCACATGGTACCTTATCAATAGCTTACCTGAAAGTTCACAAAGAACACATACACTGCATTTTCCTGAGGCGATCACGAAGGTCCCAACTTCTCAACCTCTTCCTTGCCTGAGGCGTGGTGACCTTCAAATTAAACTCACCGTAGGGCTGCTCTCTCTGATGAGTCCTCTGATCTATGGCAACTTTATTTTTGTCACATCCTCACGTTGATCATGCAAAATGTTCCCTTCTAAAATTCATGAAGTTTAGCTCTTACTTTCCTCCATCAAAGTATTTCGTCCTTTTATCTTTAAGTGAAGGTAGTGCCTTTTGTTGCCTGTCAGTACTGACTGGAGATAAATTGGATTTACCTAAATAACTGAATGTACAATCAAAGAAAAAACAATGCATGGGACCTCTTATGGCACAGTGGTAATCTCCTTGCTGAGAGGCCTGGGTTCAATCCCACCTGCTCCAGAGTTGTGTAATAACATCACTGAACAGGTTGATTGTGAAAAGTAGATTTTAAAAAATGCAAGTTTCCTCATGGTTAGTTTTTTTTGGGGGGGTGTGGGAGCACACCATATGGCTTTGTATTTTGTTTGGCTTTTGTAGAGTTAATAACACTTAAAGGTAAAATCATCACAGCCCTATTGGACAATAGGGTTGCTCTCTTGTTTAGAAGGAGAGGTGACTGGTGGAGATTTAACCTGAAACTCACCACACCTTAGACAAAGAGAGAGGTTGAGAAGGAGAGTCCTTCATGCTAATCTTAGCCAGTGTGGGAATTGAACCCACACTGTTGTTATTAATCTGCATTGCAAAGCAGCTCTCAAACCAACTAAGCTAATTTACCCCACACAGCCAAGTCCCAGTAAGACTTCTTTTCCAAAAGATGTCCACTGGGCAAAGTTAGAATGGCTTTGAGATGGGGGCCATTTTCTGAGAGACAGTCTCATGAGCACATGTTCCAAGCAGACAGCTCTACAAACATGTAATTCGAACAAATGGATTTTTGTCATCAAATCATATTGGAAAACAACCATTTGATTTTCACTTGTCTCTTTTGTAAATTGTAACAATCTCTTAAACTGAGCATCTCCTGGTCTTGTAACTGCTTCTTAACCAGGATGTAAATAAAGTAAGAAGTGTGAACCAACCTGGAGCCGTCATAGTTGCTGACATGTCAGTATACAGATTCAAACATAAGTAATTTGTTCTCGTGGTTAAACTGCCGGTCAGCAAAGCTAGCGAATTTCAATGTGGCAGAGTGTGTAAACATTTACACATTTAACTGTTGCTGCTGTGGATTGAATGTTGATATATTCAGCATTTTTACAACTCTGCATCTTTAGCTTCATTCCAAGGTTAGTGGCTTTTCTGGTAAATCACAGAGCGATTAATAAATTCTGACACATATATCAATACAGTTATGGTTTGCAACTGCACTTTTATCTCAATACACTTTGGTTCGCTCAGCAATTTAACCAGTGAGTGTTTGTGCTGTACAGTTTGAGAAATCCCCAGGTTCAGCGCTGAATGAGCTGATTTCAGCCGGGTGGGTATTAGGTATCTGTGGGTTATGGTGGGAAAATTTAACCTGATCACTAGCTGCTAACTCATCTTAAGTAAGATGTTTTAAGATTACTCATGTATAAAGGGATCATAGTTTAAAAATAAGAGGTCACCTATTTAGATGATGAAACTTTTCTTTCTTCAGAGGATTGGAAGTCCCTTCTTTAAAAGACAGCAGATGTAGAATTTTAAGTGTTCTTTCAGGCAAAGGTAGATAGGTCCCTGAAGGCCAAAGGGATGAAGGATTATTGCAGTTCACAGGAAAGTAGAGTTGTGGCTAAAATCTGATCAGCCATGGTCTTATTGAATGGTGGATCAGGCTCGAAGGGCCTATTCTGCCTTGTTTGTATAAAGATGTGGAGGCACTTGAGAGAAATCAGAATTTTAAAGAGAAGAGTGAAGACAGGAGACAGGTCCAATCACAGTTGGTCTGCTAATTCCTCCAGCTTGGTCTTATCCTCCTTCTAAAGTCACTGCATCCGCCTACAGAAACTTTTTGGTGACTGAAAGAGCCATTACTATCCCAAGCCTTGTCTACCCGACTAAAAACTCTTAATGAGATTGTAATGATATATGAATAACTATCATTGTTTGATTTGGAGATGCCGGTGTTGGACTGGGGTGTACAAAGTTTAAAAATCACACAACACCAGGTTATAGTCCAACAGGTTTAATTGGAAGCACACTAGCTTTCGGAGCATCGCTCCTTCGTCAGCTGATAGTGGAGGGCTCAATCTTAACACACAGAGTTTATAGCCATTGTTTGGACTTCCTCAACTATAGACCTGTTAAATACTTTTTTACAGTATTGCTACATTGGTGGAAGGCTGTGACTTTTTGCTTCTATCGATAATGAGACCTATCCCCTTCTCTTTAATGCTCATGTGCACCTATTTCCAAAACATCACAGTGGAACACACTGCGTGGAGGATTATTGAGATGCAGTGACATAGTGATATTGTTACTGGACTAAAAATTATCAATCTGGGCTGATTATCGAGAAAGGGTAATGCATTCTGACCATGGTAGATGGTGAAATTTGAATACAGTTAATAAAAGCTTATCCGATACTGTCTGTTGTCACAAAGCTGATTTCTTTTTTCTAAAAGCTGTTCCTTTTCTCAAGGATACGTGTGTCCTTGGTTTTTTCTTCAGAAGGGTCATAAACCAGGCCAGGCTCCAATCAGACCGGTTTGGTACAGAGATTAAAGGGTATTGAGAGGCCTTTTTGTTGATACGTAAACAGATGAGACTTCAGACCAAAATGGTCATGTTTTAGATATAATAAAAGGGGAGTGGTCAGCTCTCTAGCTGAGTAGTTCAGTCCAGAAATAGTTGGAACTTCAACAGTGAGCTGTGTGGAAACTCTCTCTCTCTTTCTGCCCTTCCAACTTCAACCTGTAAGCACCTGTTCCTTTTTATTACTGGTCTTTAAGGGGATTTGCTTATTGGGACTGTTGTGTATATTCAGAACAGCATAATTAAGTCTAGTTTGGATAGTATGAGTGTTGTAGGGGTTCTCCATTCTGTTCTTTGTGTTTCATTGTGTAATTTTGTGAATAAATTTCTGTTTTAAAATCTAATAGTCAACCTAGGTAACTTACTCTGGGTAATGTTCACTGTACACTTACTGAAACAAATTGCAAAGTTATGGTCTGGGCTGCCTGCTCAAGAATGTTTTGAGTGGTCTAGCCTAGTCCATAACAGACTGGGGGGTCTTTACGGGATTTTAAACAGTGAGTGATAGGTGCTTATTTCGGGTGTTGGTTTGGTTGGGTAGACAAAGCTTGGGATAGTAATGGCTCTTTCAGTCGCCAAAAGTTTTCTGGAAGTGGATGTGGTGACTTTGAAAGGTTTGCAAAAGGTGAATAAGACCAAGCTGGAGGAAATAGCAGACCAACTGGGATTGGACCTCCCTGCTTCAGTGAGGAAAGGAGAGATAATTACAGCAGTAGCTCAGCATTTAAACTTGCTGGAGAAACTATCAGAATCTATTGAGATGGCAACAATTCAATAGTAAATGAAGCAGCTTGAGTTAGTGGAGAGAGATAAGGAAAGGGCAGCAGAAACGAAACAGTTTGAATTACGATTAAAATCAGAAAAAAGGGAAAAGGAGAGAGCAGAGAAAGGGGCGGGATGGTGGCTCAGTGGTTAGCACTGTCGCCTCACAGCACCAGGGACCTGGCTCAATTCCAACCTCAGGCAACCGTCTGCGTGGACTTTGCACGTTCTCCCCGTGTCTGCGTGGGTTTTCTCCAGGTGCTCCGGTTTCCTCCCACAATCCAAAGATGTATGGGTCAGGTGAATTAGCCATGCTAAATTGCCGATAGTGTTAGGTGCATTAGTCAGGGGTAAATGTAGGAAATGGGTCTGGGTGGCTTACTCTTTGGAGGGTTGGTGTGAACTTGTTATAGAACATAGAACATAGAAAAATACAGCGCAGTACAGGCCCTTTGGCCCTCGGTGTTGCGCCGACCCAAGCCCACCTAACCTACACTAGCCCACTATCCTCCATATGCCTACCCAATGCCCGTTTAAATGCCCATAAAGAGGGAGAGTCCACCACTGTTACTGGCAGGGTATTCCATGAACTCACGACTCGCTGAGTAAAGAATCTACCCCTATCATCTGTCCTATACTTACCATCCCTTAATTTAAAGCTATGCCCCCTCGTAATAGCTGACTCCATATGTGGAAAAAGCTTCTCATTGTCAACCCTATCTAAACCCCTAATCATCTTGTACACCTCTATCAAGTCACCCCTAAACCTTCTTTGCTCCAATGAAAACAGCCCCAAGTGCCTCAGCCTTTCCTCATACGATCTTCCTACCATACCAGGCAACATCCTGGTAAACCTCTGCACCCGTTCCAGTGCCTCCACATCCTTCCTATAGTATGGCGACCAAAACTGCACACAATACTCTAGATGCGGCCGCACCAGAGTCTTATACAACTGCAACATAACCTCAGGACTCTGGAACTCAATTCCTCTACCAATAAAAGCAAGTACGCCATATGCCTTCTTCACAGCACTATTTACCTGGGTGGCAACTTTCAGAGATCTGTGTACATGGACACCAAGATCCCTCTGCTCATCCACACTACCAAGTATCTGACCATTAGTCCAGTACTCCATCTTCTTGTTACTCTTACCAAAGTGAATCACTTCACATTTACCTACATTGAACTCCATTTGCCACCTTTTTGCCCAGCTCTGCAGCTTATTTATATTCCGCTGTAACCCGCCCCATTCTTCCTCACTGTCAACAACTCCACCAACTTTTGTATCATCCGCAAACTTGCTCACCCAACCTTTTAGCCCCTCCTCCAGGTCATTTATAAAAATGACAAACAGCAATGGTTCCAAAACAGATCCTTGTGGAACACCGCGAGTAACTGTACTCCAAGATGAACCTTTACAATCAACTACTACCCTCTGTCTTCTTCCAGCCAGCCAATTCCTAATCCAAACCTCTAACCCACCCTCAATGCCATACCTCTGTATTTTTTGCAGTAATCCACCTCCTTAGTCACCTTCTCAAAGAATTCAATAAGGTTTGTGAGGCACGACCTGCCCTTCACAAAACCATGCTGACTATCCTTGATCACATTATTGCTATCCAGATGTTCATAAATCCTATCCCTTACAATTCTCTCTAAGACTGCCCACAACAGAAGTGAGACTCACCGGCCTATTGTTACTAGGGTTATCCCTACTCCCCTTCTTGAACAAGGGAACCACATTTGCTATCCTCCAGTCATCTGGCACTATTCCTGTAGCCAATGAGGACATAAAAATCAAGGCCAATGGCTCTGCAATCTCCTCCCTTGCTTCCCAGAGAATCCTAGGATAAATGCCATCAGGCCCAGGGGACTTATCTATTTTCACCCTTTCCAGAATTTCCAACACCACTTCCCTACATACCTCAAAGCCATTCATTCCAATTAATTGTGACTCAATATTCACATCGGCAACAATGTCCTGTTCCTGAGTGAATACTGACGAAAAGTATTTATTCAGTGTCTCCCCAATCTCTTCAGCCTCCATGCACAACTTCCCACTACTATCCTTGACTGGACCTATTCCTACCCTAGTCATTCTTTTATTCCTGACATACCTATAGAAAGCCTTTGGGTTTTCCCTAACCCTACCAATCAAGGACTTCTCATGTCCCCTCCTTGCTGCTCTTAGCTCTCTCTTTAGATCCTTCCTGGCTACCTTATAACTCTCAATCGCCCCAATTGAACCTTCACGCCTCATCTTTCATAGGTCGTCCTCTTCCCTTTAACAAGGGATTCCAATTCCTTATTAAACCACGGCTTCCTCACACGACCATTTCCTCCCTGTCTGACAGGTACATACTTATCAAGGACACTCAATAGTTGCTCCTTGAACAAGCTCCACATATCGATTGTGCCCTTCCCTTGAAGCCTACTTTTCCAAGCCCCACGTCCTAAGTCATGCCTCACCGCATCATAATTTCCCTGCCCCCAGCTATAACTCTTGCCCTGCAGTGCACACTTATCCCTCTCCATCACTGGAGTAAAAGTCACCGAATTGTGGTCACTGTCCCCAAAGTGCTCACCTACTTCCAATTCTAACACCTGGCCTGGTTCATTACCCAAAACCAAATCCAGTATGGCCTCACCTCTTATTGGCCTGTCTACATATTGTGTCAGGAAACCCTCCTGCACACATTGGACAAACACTGACCCATCTAACGTACTCGAGCTATAGCTTTCCCAGTCAATATCTGGAAAGTTAAAGTCCCCCATAAAAACCACCCTGTTACTTTCACTCTTCTCCTGAATCATCCTCGCAATCCTTTCTTCTACGTCTCTAGGACTATTAGGAGGCCTGTAGAAAACTCCTAACAGGGTGACCTCGCCTTTCCTATTTCTAACCTCAGCCCAAACTACCTCAGATGGTGAGTCTTCATCCATCGTCCTTTCCACCGCTGTAATACTATCCTTGACAAGCAATGCCACACCTCCCCCTCTTTTACCCCCACCTCTGACCCTACTAAAACATTTAAACCCTGGAACCTGCAACAGCCAATCCTGTCCCTGTTCTACCCATGTCTTCGTAATAGCCACAACATCGAAATCCCAGATACGAACCCACGCTGCAAGTTCACCTACCTTATTTCATATACTTCTCGCATTGAAGTTTACACACTTCAAGCCACCTTCCTGTTTACAGGCACCCTCCTTCGAGATTGATGTCATGTTCCTAACCTCCCTACACTCAAGGTCCTGTACCCTAAAGCTACAGTCCAGGTTCCCATGCCCCTGCAGAGTTAGTTTAAACCCTCCCAAAGAGCTCTAGCAAACCTCCCCCCAAGGATACTGGTGCCCCTCAGGTTCAGGTGTAGACCCTCCTGTTTATAGAGGTCCCACCTTCCCCAGAAAGAACCCCAGTTATCCAGAAACCGGAATCCCTCCCTCCTGCACCATCCCTGTAGCCACGCATTTAACTGTTCTCTCTCCCTATTCCTCGACTCTCTATCACATGGCACGGGTAACAAACCAGAGACAACAACTCTGTTTGTTCTAGCTCTGAGCTTCCAACCTAGCTCCCTGAAAGCCTGCCTAACATCCTCATCCCTCTTCCTACCTTTGTCGTTGGTGCCAATGTGGACCACGACTTCGGGCTGCTCCCCCTCCCCCTTAAGGACCCGGAAAACACGATCAGAGACATCACGTACCCTTGCACCAGGGAGGCAACATACCAATCGTGAGTCTCTCTCACCCCCACAAAACCGCCTATCTCTGTCCCTCACTATTGAGTCCCCAATAACTATCGCTCTACCTTTCTCCACCCTTCCCTTCTGAGCAACGGGGACAGGCTCCGTGCCAGAGGCCTGAACCTCGTTGCTTACCCCTGGTAAGTCGTCCCCCCCACAAGTATCCAAAACGGTATACTTGTTCTTGAGGGGAATGACCGCAGGATGTCCCTGCACTGGCTGCTTCCTCCCAGTCCCCCTCACTGTCAGCCATCTGTCTGCAATCTTTGGAGTTACTACTTCCCTAAAGCTCCGATCTATGACCCCCTCTGCCTCCCGAATGATCCTAGGTTCATCCAACTCCAGCTCCAGTTCCCTAACACGGTCTTGGAGGAGCTGGAGATGGGTGCACTTCCTGCAAGTGTAATCAGCAGGGACGACCATGGCATCCCTCACCTCAAACATGTTGCAAGAGGAACATTGCACTGCCTTCACTGCCATCCCTCTAAAAGTAACCTTTAAAAAAAACTAGGTCTAAAGAATAGAACAAGCAAAATGCAGCACATACCTGGTTACCACAACGGGTCTTATTATTAGGTTAGAGGAGGAGAGCGAGTGGGAAGCACTACCCCTGTAGTGCCTTGGGTTCCTCTCCTGTGTGCTCTTATAGGAAAACCTACCCAGGTAAGCTTGCGCTACACCAGCTTCCAGGTCCGCTCCGCGCTTTTTCAAAAAAAAACTTTTAAATTTAAACCGTTAAAAAAACGTAACCGCGTCTACAACGAGACCGCCAAACAGCCCTTACCTGCTCCGCCGAGAGAGTGTTGGGCCGAAGGGCCTGTTTCCATACTGTAGGGAATCTAATCTAATCAAGAAAGAAAAAGAGCTTTTGAACTTCAAAAACTGACACTTAAAAAGGAAGCTCAGCGTAAAAGGTTGGAGATAAAGACTGAGGGCAGGCTTAGTGAGGATGAGAGTGAGGAGGAGCAAGCCCCTGGTATTCAGAAGCCGAGTGAAAAATTGTTTAAGCATGTCCAAGCATTGCCTAAGCTTGATGAATAGGATGTGGAAGCCTTTTCCATCTCATTTGAAAAGATGGCTAAACAAATGAAGTGGCCATTGGCAAGGTGGGTTTTGTTGATCCAAACGAAACTTGTAGGCAGGGTTAGTGAGGTATTTGCATCACTATCAGAGGAGGCATCTGGGGAGTATGAGGAGGTGAAAAAGCCGTTTTAAGTGCATATGAGCTTGTATTATAAGCCTGTAGACAACATTTCAGGAATCTGAGGAGGGACCTTGCTCAAACCTATATTGAGTTGAAAGGATCAAACAGAATAATTTCAATAGATGGATAAGAACTTTAAAAATCGAGCAAACCTATGATGCCCTTAGAGAGGTAATTATTTTGGAGGAATTCAAAAATTCACTGCCTGAAGTAATATGAATGTGCAAGATCAGAGAATTATAACAGCAAGGTTAGCAGCTGAAGCAGTTGGTGATTCTGAGGGGTCCATAAAACACAGTTCGGCTTCCAGAATCAATCTCAGTCCATGAGGGACAGAAATTGGGGCAAAGAGAAATCCTCACGTGGAAAGGGAAAGGTAGATCTCAGTGAAGATCATAAGGATAACATACCCCAGGGTAAAAAAGAAACCCCTTGAGGGGGACAAAGAAGTTCAAGAACTCCGGTATTTTCATTGTAAAAAAGTAGGTCACATGAAATCACAGTGTTGGTGGGCTGGGAGAAAGCTAGATGCAGGAAAACCAGACAAGCCTGGGAGTTTTGTTGGGTTAGTAATTAAAAGCACAAGGAAAGTTAGACAACTGCCTCAGAGTGAACAAGATGATCATAGGCTGATGAAGGAGAAAATGCCAGATCCATTTAAAAAATATACATGCGAGGGTAAAGTTTATTCACATAGGCCAGGAGTAGCAGGTAAAGAGGTTATGTTATGAGGGGACACAGGATCCTCCCAGTCTGTGATGCTGAAGGATGAGAAGGTATGTACTCCTGAGGGACTATTGTCAGAAAAGGTACTGGTAACAGGAAATCACAGTGAGACAAAAAGTGCTCAGTTATATAAAGTGAGGCTAGAGAGTCCCGAGAAGAGTGGAGAATTTGTGGGAGGAGTACTGGACAGACTCTCAGCTCCAGGAATACAATTTATCCTTGCAAATGATATAACTGATTCACCTTCTAGTTGAAAAGCCGATGGAGCCGCAGGCAACTGAAGATATGAAGGATGTTTATCCAGGAATCTTCCCAGATTGTGTGGTCACATGATCACAGAGGCACAAGTTGAAGCTGGAGAGATCAAAGGGCACAAATAATGAAGCTGACATAGCCTTATCCAAGACTTTTTTTGATCAGATAAGTGGGACAGAGCAGGAGTAACTAGGTAAACATGCAAGTTTCTTTAGTTCTGCTTTGCATTTTGAGTTACAGCAGAAAGATCAGAAGTTAAAGCAGTTGTATCAAAAGGCATATGCAGCGAAAGAGAGCAAATGCCTTCCTGTGTGTTACTACTTAACAAATGATGTCTTAATAAGGAAATGGAAACCATCACACAGTCATTCAGATGAGAATTGGGCAGAGATTCATCAAGTTGTTTTTCCAGTAGGGTATAAAAAGGAAGAGCTGTGAGTGGTGCATAGCTACTACTTGGAGGTCATTTATGGGTGAAGAAAACACAGGCTAAAATGCAAAGACATTTTTACTTGCCTGGACTATACAAGGATGTAGTTGAACTTTACCAGACTTGTCAAACATGTCGACTAATTGGAAAATCTGCAGTAATAAAACCTGCATCTTTAATACCTATTCCAGCATTTGAGGAACCTTTCACAAGAGTCTTGATTGACTGCGTAGGTCCCCTACCTCAAACAAAAAGTGGGAATAAGTATTTATTAACAATAATGGATATGTTGACTAGATTTCCAGAGGCAATCCCATTATGCAATATCACAGCTAAAAGGGTTATAGAAGAATTACTTACATTTTTTACAAGATATAGACTATCAATAGAGATCCAGTCAGATCAAGGATCAAACTTCACATCCAAACTATTTAAGGAGGTTATGGATAGCTTGGGGATAAAGCAATTCAAATCCACTGTGTACCATCCAGAATCACAGGAAGCACTAGAGAGATGGCATCAAACACTAAAGACCATGTTGAGGGCTTATGGTCAGGATTATCCAGATGATTGGGATAAGGGAGTTCCATTTGTACTTTTTGCGATCAGGGATGCACGGAATGAATCGATCAAATTCAGTTGATTTGAACTATTTTTTGGTCATAAAGTAAGAGGGCTGTTGAAATTGATTAAGGAAAAATTAATAAGTCAGAATTCAGAGACCACCCATTTGGACTGTGTGTCAAATTTTAGGGAACGATTAAATAGAGCGGGGAGTTGGCTGGACAGCTTTTAGAAGTATCACAGCATACAATGAAACAGGAAGTGAATAAGAAATCACAAATTCGCAATTTTGCAATTGTGGTCAGGTATTGGTGTTACTTCCAGTAACAGGTGAACCTTTAAAGGCCAGGTTTAGTGGACGTTATCAAATCGAGAGGAAACTGAGTGAGGAGTGAACTACTTGATAAGGATTCCAGACTGGAAGAAATCTCACAGAGTGTATCATGTGAATATGCTCAAAAGGTATTTTGATAGGGAAGGAAAGCAAGAGGAGAAGGTGTTAATGATGACAGCACAGAAGGAAGAACCATGTTCAGAGGATTCTGAATTGGAAATTCCTCAAATCAAATTGGACAATGAGGATGTTGTCAAAAATTGGGATAAATTATTGAGTTATTAGATTAGATTACTTACAGTGTGGAAACAGGCCCTTCGGCCCAACAAGTCCACACCGACCCGCCGAAGCGCAACCCACCCATACCCCTACATTTACCGCTTACCTAACACTACGGACAATTTAGCATGGCCAATTCACCTGACCCGTACATCTTTGGACTGTGGGAGGAAACCCACACAGACATGGGGAGAATGTGCAAACTCCACACAGTCAATCACCTGAGTCGGGAACTGAACTCGGGTCTCAGGCGCTGTGAGACAGCAGTGCTAACCACTGTGCTACCCACTGTATGTTCCACAAGAAAATCAAAATGACCTGAAAGAGTTATTGCTATCACATGGGGAGATATATGGAAATAAACTGGGAAGTACTAACCTAATTGTGCAAGCCTAAGTCACCTTCCTGGGCCATGTTATTGGACATGGACAAATGACCCCACAGGATGCGAAAATGAAAGTAATTGGGGAATTTCCCACACTGTCGATGAAAAGGGCGGTACTACGGTTCCTGGGATTGAGTGGATTTCACTGAAAGCTTGTGCCAAACTTTAGCAGTGTGGCTGGTCCACTCACCGAGTTGTTAAAAAAGGGCAAGAAGATTCAGTGGACAGTGGACTGTCAAAAGGTAGTTGACAGCCTAAAAACGGTGTTAACCACTGCCCCAGTCTTAGCCACACTGGATTACACAAAGCCTTTCAAGGTGGCTATTGGTGCCAGTGATGTGGGTGTCGGTGCGGTGCTCCTGCAGGAGGATGATGACGGGATAGAGAGACCCATCCGGTATTTTTCCAGGAAGTTGAACAGTCATAACAGAAATATTCAACAGTGGAGAAAGAGACTTTGAGGTTGGTGTTGGCATTACAACATTTCAGTGTTTATATTACCAGCAACACATCTGAGACAATCGTATGCACTAATCATAACCCATTGACATTTGTGGAAAACTTTAAGGACAAAAAATGTCAGACTGTTTAGATGGAGCTTGTTGTTGCAGCCATTCAATTTGACAATTGTGCATGTGGCAGGTCGTGAAAATGTGATTGCTGATGCGTTACCAAAACTCGAATGAGATACGGAGGCATTCAGTGGCAGGTGTGGCACGACCTGAATTCGCGTGTGGTTGTGCATGTTTGCATGTGCATAGTTAGTGTAATGTATGTGTGTGTTTTAGACTACTAACCAGTTTGTTTTGAAGGGTTTTAAAAAGGAAACCATCTTTTGATATTGATGGTTCATTTCTTTAAAGGGGGAAGGTATCACAAAGCTGGTCCCTGTTTTCTAAAAGTCGTGTCTTTTCTCAAGGATATGTGTCCTTGATTTTTTTCAGAGGGGGTAATGAACCGCTCTCAGTGCCAATTAGTCTGGTGTGCTACAGTGATTAAAGGGTATTGAGAGGCTTTTTTTGTTTATATTTAAACAGATGAGACTTCAGGCCAAAGTAGTCATGTTTCAGAATTGACCTGTACAATGGAAGGGGAGTGGTCCAGAACTAGTTGGGAGTTCAACAGTGAGCTGGGTGGAAACTCTCTCCCTTTCTGACCTTCCAACTTCAACCTGTAAGCATCTATTCCATTTTTTTTTACTAGTCTTTAAGGGGGTTTGCTTATTGGGACTGTTGCATGTTAGTTAGTATTGATAAGATTTGTAGCTCAGGTTGAGGTTCTGAATGTAGGTTTGCTCGCTGAGCTGGAAGTTAGTGGGCATTGGACAAACAGGCAGAAAACTAGCCACAAGCCGACATGACCCACTCTTACTAGTATTCTTATAGAGTCATAGAGATGTACGGCTGGGACAACACAGCCATCCTAGGACAAGCCAAACAGAGACACGCATGATAATTCCTGGAAGCACGACAATCCAACTGGAACTCTATCAACAAACACATTGACTTGGATCCCATTTACCACCCCCTGAGAAAAAGAACAGGAAATGACATCAATATAGGAAATGTTGTCACCACAGGAAATGACATCACCAACCCTAGGAAACTCCAACATATAAGTAGAATGCGAGCTACACCACCAGTCGTTCATTTAGAGGCTCACTGAAGATGTGACCTAGTTTGGTGACGAAACAACTGAAAACTAACCTTCCAGCTCAGCGGGCAAAGCTACAGCCAGAACTATTGCATATATTTGGAACAGCACAATTAAGTCTAGTTTGGAAAGTCTGAGTTCTGTAGGCGTTCTTTATTTTGTTCTTTGTGTTTTATTCCATAATTTTGTGAATAAATTTCTGTCTGTTTTAGAATCTAGTAGTCAACCTAACTAAATTACTCCGAGTATACTTCGGGTCATAGAGATGTACAGCACGGAAACAATCCCTTTGGTCCAACTCGTCCATGCTGACCAGATATCCCAACCCAATTCAGTCCCACCTGCCAGCACCTGGCCCATATCCCTCCAAACCCTTCTTATTCATATACCCATCCAGATGACTTTTAAATGTTGCAATCGTACTAGCCTCCACCACTTCCTCTGGCAGCTCATTCCATACACGTACCACCCTCTGCATGAAAAAATTGCCCTATAGGTCTCTTTTATATCTTTCCCCTCTTACTCTATGCCCTCTAGTCCTGGACTCCCCACCCCAGGGAAGAGACTTTATCTATTTACCCTATCCATGCCCCTCATGATTTTATAAACCTCTATAAGGTCACCCCTCAGCCTCTGACGCTCCAGGAAAAACAGCCCAGCCTATTCAACCTCTCTCTATAGCTCAAACCCTCCAACCTTGGCAACATCCTTGTAAATCTTTTCTGAACCCTTTCAAGTTTCACAACATCCTTCCTATAAGGAGACCAGAATTGCACATAATATTCCAACAGTGGCCTAACCAATGTCCTGTACAGCCGCAACATGACCTCCCAACTCCCGTACTCAATATTCTGACCAATAAAGGAAAGTATACCAAACACATTCTGCACTATCCTTCTGCACCCTCTCTGAGACAGTCTTGATCCTGGCACCAGGGAGGCAACACATCATTCTGATTTTTCGCTGCTGGCTGCAGAAATGACTGTCTGTGCCTCGGACTAGAGAGTCTCCTATCACAATCGATCTCTTGGAACCCAACGTGCCCCTCGTTGCTTTAGAGGCAGTCTCGATACCAGAAACTTGGGTGTTGGTGCTATATTTCCCTGAGAATCCATCACCCCCTACATTTTCCAAAACAGCATACCTGTTTGAAATGGGGATAGCCACAGAAGACTCTTGTACTATCTGCCTGCCTCTCTTACCCTTCCTGGAGTGAACCCATCGATGTGACTGTATCAGAGACTTTACTCCCATCCTATGACTGCCATCCATCACATCCCCCTTGCTCTTGTAAATTCCTCATTGCCTCTAACTATCTTTCCAACCAATTCATTTGATCTGATAGGATTCACAACCAAAGGCATTTATTGCAGATATAATACTCAGTAACACGTAAACTCTCCCTCAACTCCCACATCCGACAATAAGGGCCTATCACTCTACTCAAGACCATTTTTGCTTCTTTCAATCTACAAACCCAGAAAATAGCATCGTCTTATTCTTCTACAAAACACTGTTCTGGGCTAACTTAATACTTATGACTTATATTTTTAAGTTTAATCAAGAGACATATCTCAAGAATACATAATCAGGTAAGTACCCACTCTACTCACTACTGCAGACTTACCGAAAGACCACACTTAAAAATATTCACTGTGCTGTGATCTCTCCCAAGCAGGTTCCTCCAAGTTCAGTTGTGAATTTCACTGTTTGTTAATTTTCCCTGACACACCGATGTCTTGGATACATGAATTCAAACAGCAAAGGCAATAACCATGCAGGTTCACTGAAGTTATGGTCTGGGTTGTCTGCTCAAGAATATTTTAAGTGGTTTGGCCTACATCTGACTTCAAATCTACAGCAATGTGATTGACTTTTATCTACTGTCTGTGCAATGAGCGAAGGGCAATAAATGCTGGCCTGGCTAATGATGCCTTCATCTTACGAATGAATATTTTTCAAAGAAAAAGGCTGATTTTGAGCAATTAGCTCCTCAATCCTGGGTATTTTCCTTCATTTATATCTTTACTATCACACATTGACGTTTAATGATAAAACGTGGTATAACTTCCATAGGCAGAATCTTCTCAGGCTCTCAATGACATGGTCCATGTTGGGAAAGTTGGGAAGATCATGTGAGATGGTCAGCAAGGAGCTTCTTGATACCGAGAGCCATAAATCCCGTTTTCCAACTTAATGTTGAAAGGCAAGAGGAGATTCTCACTGGTGAGTGATAAGAGTCCTATTTGTATGGATTGACATGCATGATCATCTCATTGCGACATCACTCTTCTCTCATTTCTGTGTAGTTTCCCATTTTCCTGCCCGCTAGATAAAATCTAAATGGTGACAATTCCTTGCGTGAAATTCAGAGCAGTGACCTGGTGACTCCCGTTCATTGTTCGCTCCTCTGGGTCTCAGGGCAATCTGCATGGGCAGCTGCCACATGCACCCTCACCCCTGTCCACCAGGGCCCTACCAGCAGAGCTGGATGCCAAATTCCATCTGCCCGCCTATGCTCGGGTAATTGACTGCAGACTGACAGCGCCTGGTCAACTGGGCTTTAAAGACGATGCCAATGCCAAGCATTCCAGAAGGTCCCAGCAGGAGCCAGAGCTTCTGCCTGCAGCTGATGGGAATATGCAACAAACTGGGGGCCATAATGGTACGATGCACGGGGAATGAGATCGAGCTTGGAAAGATGACTTGAGAAAATCCAAGTGGGCTCGTAGGGACAAACCGCCCAGAAGTCAATTAGAAATAATAGTTAGCCAATTTCTGTTGAGAATCTTGCCTTTTGTCAGGATTGGAAGCTGTGGTTAACCCAGATGATGTACTGGTCATGTACTGAAGGCTAGAAAGTGAGACTTGAACTCAAAATGTAGTTACTCAGGAGGAGGTGATGCAGAAAGAATCTAAAGCTGCAGTTAACCACTTTCCTGTGGTGATAGTTCATTGGAGGCCTTGCTCCTCACCTTGGCCCATACTTGCAGAATAAAGATATATGTAACCAATAATCTCTCTTCAATGGCGGGAGATGCCTCTGCCCTTCATGGACTATGGCTAATTAATAATTCTACTGTCATGTGATGTAAGATTTATTCAAGGTTCTAGTTCTACAGGAATATAACAGTTAAATACAGGTACAGCAGCTGCCTTTGGTCTAGTGTTCATGTTTTATCTAGCTCAGCTGTCTGTTTTGTAGACATGTCTCAGTTGACCTCTAACTTCCTGTCAGCCTATATTTTTATTCTACTCTTTCAGCATCCACGTCTTTTCATAATGATGTGTGTATGTTATATTCAATGTTATGTAGATGTGTTTACATCATCGCTGAGTAACTACATTTTGAGTTCAAGTGTCACTTTCTAGCCTTCAGTACACGACCAGTACATTCTTGTGTGGGACTGAAGGAGTGCTGCACAATTAGAAGAGATATTAACCCATGACCAGACCTCCCAGTAACTGCCCATTTTAATTCCCCTTCCCACTCCCTCTCTGACATGAGCATCCTCTGCCTCCCCCATTGCCACAACCAATCTCACCGCCAACTGGAGGAACATCACCTCATCTTCTGCTTGGGCAGTCTACAGTCCAGAGGACTCAACATTGAGTTCTCCAATTTCAAATAACCTCCCTTCCCATCCTCCGGCTCCCTTCACAGCCCCCGCCCCCTCCTTCCTTTATGTGGCTCCATGTTGAGGCACCCACCCAGCCTCCTCCCTACCTCCTTTCAGCTACCAACCGGACTCATTCCTCCCATCTACCAACCAGGCTGTACCCTCTACCTGTGTTCACCTATCACTACCTCACCAGTCCGCCTCTCCCCCTCCCAATATCTGCAGCTTCCCTTACACCCATCCCCAGTGCTGAAGAAGGGTTACACCTGAAATGTTGACTTCTCCATCTCCTGATGCTGCCTGGCTTGCTGTGTTCTCCCAGCCTCCTGCTTGTCTACCTTGGATTCCAGCAACTGCAGTTTTTTTTGTCTCTATCTCTCAGGTGGACATAAAATGGACCTATGACTTTATTTTGAAGAAGAACAGGGAAAATCTTCTTATGTTCTGGCTAATATTCATCCACTAATCAAAACCAAAAAGACACTAATTCATCTTGCTGATCTAGCTTGTGGGAGCATGCTGTGTGTAAATCACTGACAACAGTAACTGCACATTTCAAAATAACATTATTGTCTTTAACTCCGGACACACAGCGGTGTGTTTGATGCTTAACTGTCCTCTTGGTAATTTGAGGATTAATTAATGTCAAATAAATGTCCACCTAGCCAGCGACACCCACATTCTGCAAGTGAGTCAAGAAAGGTACTCTGGGATAGCCTGAGGGAATGAAAGGTGATATGTAAATGTAAGATTTTGTTTTGGTGGTACTTCACGTGATACGTAAATGAATAAGATCCATGGAATAGACGTGATGTAGCGTTTCAATTTTAAGAATGCAAATTGTCATCCAAGTGATGAAACTAACAATGAGTGTCCAAATTTCTGCTTATTCACTGCATGAGCCTCCAGCTGAATTGCTAAAGGCAAAAATTTACCTGACTTTCTTTGAAAAGGTTTTATCAGTTGACTTTAAGAAGACAGAAATGGCCCCTTGATTTAAACCATTGTAAACCTACTCTTGCTGATATCAATCCTTTGGATCCTTACTGAGTGTATAAATGTTGTCATGTATGAATTGTCCTCCATTAAAAAAAGCTCCATGATTTACAGTTGTTAAACAATATCAGTGATATTAGCAGTGAACTCAGCACTGTATAATAACAGAGAACTGAATGTATAGCTGGTACATACTGAGAGATTCAGAGACAGCCTGAAATTTACCAGTGGCCAGGTGCTGGCTATAGAGGTGGAAGATTGGGAAACTAACAGGATTTGTATCGTGCTGACCGCTCGGTTCTGTCCCACTGCTGAGGAGCAGGAAGGAGACAGGATGTGAGGACACCAGCAACCCATTCAACTGAGGAGGGTAGTCACTGCCTCTCTTAGGACCCATGGGAGAGCCAGTCTCATCAGACTTAGGAGCTTCATTCATCAAGGTCAGGAAAAAACTCCTGAGGCTGAATGGACCCGCCCCTGGAGGGACCCTCCTTCTAATCAGTGGGGCCTTTCGCTCTCAGCCTTCCTTTATATGACTCCATGTTGAAGCACCCACCCAGTCTCCTCCCTACCTCAGCAGCAACTCTCCATTTTGACAGGAAGATTATGCAAGAAACTCACTGTCTAAATGGTGAGAGATGACAGAGCTGAGATGCCGAGGGAACTGGGTGACAAGAACGCATGAATCGCACACGTTCAGTCTACAGGCTCAGCAGTATTAGTGCCAAGAGTCAGAGCTGCCATACAAGCAACAGCTGCCTGTTATCCTCGATTGGCAACAGGCTGGAGGGCACCTGGGTTACAAATATCAAGCTGGTCCCGAAGTTCCTTGCAACTTTGGGGTCCTGAAGCCCCTGGCAAAATCCAGCACAAGGAACCCATTTGTATTTCCCTACAGATTGTTAGGACGGGCTACCGTCCCCATGTTCTAATACTACCTTACGTGAGCACTACCTAACAATAAAGTTTCTTACACTGCCTAACCTTAATAATGGATCTCAACACTATGCAAAGTGCAGAAGCGGTTTCAAAGCAAAGCTTGCATCCAGAATCCTCCCTTCTTGCTCGATCACTCCACTGGCCTGGACTGACCTGGTGTGTTTTCCTGGCATTGTACATTATTACGCCAGATTCAAAGCGACCGTTGAGGTTCATTGAGCAGTCTTCCGGAATGACCTTTGAGGACCTGAAATTGTTTAAGCTTCTGTCAGGAACCTCAGACAGGCAGGTGCTCATTGCAGCTCCATTTTGATGAAGCCCCTTCCCTCTCTCTCCTGCCTCCCTCTCTCTTTTGAATGTTCACATTGCCCATAATGGGCTTTGGATGTGCTACATGAGTGATTACTGGTGGTTAGATTAGATTACTTACAGTGTGGAAACAGGCCCTTCGGCCCAACAAGTCCACACCCACCCGCCGAAGCGCAACCCACCCATACCCCTACATTTACCCCTTACCTAACACTACGGGCAATTTAGCATGGCCAATTCACCTGACCCGCACATCTTTGGACTGTGGGAGGAAACCGGAGCACCTGGAGGAAACCCACGCAGACACGGGGGAGAACGTGCAAACTCCACACAATCAGTCGCCTGAGTCGGGAATTGAACCCGGGTCTCAGGCGCTGTGAGGCAGCAGTGCTAACTACTGTGCCACCGTGCCGCCCGTTGTTTATGGTTAAAAAAGCAAAAAGGAATGGGGGATCCAAGATGGCGGTGATCTCGGAAGATCGCGTTGCAGAGCTCCGCCCGCAGCATAAGCGGGATGAACTTTTAACCTGCCCTACCCGGGACACTGTGATATCCTGGGACTCTGGAAAGGTCGTGGAGTCCCAAGAAACTGTTAAAAAATCAACTCACATTGGTTTTCGCTGTCGAGAGAGGAGAAGGGAGAAGGAGCATTCGAGGCTGTGCCCAGCCTGCACGACCTTCGGACTCAATTTCTTATCAAGCCCTGGTGAAGGAGCTCACGAATTCTCGCGAGACGTTGGGTAAGCAGATAAAGAAGAAAGTGTCCCCAATCTCTATCAAGCTGCAGAAGCAAGAACATCAGCTGGGAGACCTGCAGAAAAGGACGGATGAGGTACAACACAGAGTCGCAGTGGTGGAAACTGATACTAGTACCTCCAAGGATAGGATCTGAGCCCTGGAGACGAAGGCCTGTAACTGTCTTGACCAGGTTGATGACCTTGAGAAGAGGGGCAGGAGAAAAAATATTCAGATCGTCGGTCTGCCGGAGGGTAAGGAAGATAACCGGCCAACGGAATTTATTGAGGATTGGTTGCCGAAATTCCTTAACTTGGAGGCTGGAATGGGAAGCTTGACGATCGAGTGGGGTCACCAGGTCATGGCGCGGAGATCAGGTCTGGATCAACGTCATTGTCCTACCTTGGTGCGGTTTCATCACCATAGAGATAAGGAGAGAATCGTAGAAGCTTCCAGAATCCAGGGGAAGGATCTGAAAGGCCCTATTTTACGAGGGCTCTAAGATCATGTTCTTCAAGGACTTCTCAGCACGGTGATCCAGAAAAGAAAATCCTGTGATGGCATCAAGATAAGACTGAGGCAACTCGGAATCCAGTACTCTCCGAGGTTTCCGGTGGTGCCTTGGGTCACCTTAGATGGATCTGTACATCTCTTTGACACATCGGAGAAGGCAAGAGACTTTGTGGTCAAAGTGACGTAATCTGGACAATTTAGTATGCACAAATAGTGGTGTTGTTTGAGTAAGTCTTTGTTTTATTTTTTAAAAAAAGAAGGAAATCTGGTTGGGGTTTTCTTTTCCCAGCTTTTTTATTGGTAATAATCTGGTCTAAATTATGTTTGGCAGAGGTTGAGATGTGTACTTTCAACTTCTAAGTTATACCAAAGGATGTTGGGGTGTGGGGGGGATGGGGGAGGAAAGAAGGGGGGGGGGTACCTACCCTTTTTCTTTCAAAATTTCTTCATTCACATTGCAAATCCATGGTGTATTTTCTTTTTTTTTCTGCTTGTGTTTGCAGTGCAGCTCTAGCTAGGATGAGGGAAATGGTTGGGATGGCCAGATGGCTATTTACAGGCAGTTTATGCCCATGCTGCAGTCTTGGCAGCAGGATGGGAAGTTGGGTTTTGGGATGTGTTGATGCTCCCTTTGGGCAGGAGGTGAGTTTCCCCATTCAGCACCGTTAGCGCTTTATATGTTGGTTTGTTTTTTGGTTTTTGTTATAGTCTTTGACAGCTTTGTAGGTTTGTTAACTGTAGTGGTTTTAGTTTGTGTAGTTTTTATATTCGATGGATCTTGCAACACTAAGGCTTGGTGATTGGTGGTTCGAGTTCCTCCTCTCTGGATTCGAAATGTTACTACAGAAGGTTATGGCTGATGATTAAATGGTGCACCTGGAACATCAAGGGGAGTCACTCACCAATTAAGAGGAAGAAGCTAGTTTCGAGTCTTAGAAAAGAGAAGGTGGATATTGCTTTGTTATAGAAGACATACTTGGATAATAGGGAGCATTTGAAACTATAGCAGAATGGCTTTGATCGGGTTTACTTTTCATCTTTTAATACCAGAAGTAGGGGAGTGGCTATATTGCTTAGGAGGAATCTCCCATTTAAGTTATTAGAGTGTGTAAAAGACACACACGGGAGGTTTGTAATTCTCAAAGCCCTGATAAATGGAGAAGAATATGGCGTTTTAAATGTTTATTGCCCTTTGGCCCATCCCCTCAAAGTTCTGGTAGATGCGTTCTCTAAGCTGATCAGTCTCGAGTCCCAGCATATCATTATTGGGGGAGGTTTTAACTGTCTCATGGATCCCACAGTAGACAGGTTGCCCAAAGGCCCCCCGATACGTCTGTATAAACTAAACAATTAGTGAATGTGTGTGTGGAGTTAGGGTTGGTAGATGTCTGGAGGCATCTCCACCCTACAGGCAGGGATATTATGGATTTTCCAATCCACACAGATGTCATGCAATTGATTTTTTTCTGATCCCCTGGACCTGGTGGCATCTTGTGCGATTGGTAATATTACCATCTCCTATCACATTCCAGTGTACCTGTAGGTTAAGATTAAGGACATTACAGTGGGTTTGAGGCACTGGCGAATGGATCCCTTTCTCCTTAAGGACAATATGTTTGTGGAGTACCTCTCTAAGGAATTTAGGGTGTTCCTAGACATTAATTCAGGCTCAGTTAGTAGTCCATATGTCCTTTGGGAAAATGCCCAAACCTATGCCAGCGGGTTAGTTATCTCCTACTCTGCCAATAAGAAGCAGCAGAAGGGTGAGCAGCCACGCCCCCCTTGAAGCACAGTTGAAGGCAGCCGGGAAGGCTTACTTTGACAGGTCCCCGTTGGCCAAGCTACAGAGGATAATGGTGCTGCAATCTGCATTGAATTCTGTGCTCACGCAGACAGCAAAGAAGGAGCTTACTGTCGCAAAGCAAAGGCTATATGAGCAAGGTGACAAGCCAGGCAAATACTTAGCAGGAAAGGGAACGCTACTCAAGACATTACATCAATTAGGGAAGGATCTGGCAACCTAACGTGATTCCAAAAAGGTTAATGTACCCTATACGAATGCTCCCCCTGATTTTCGATAAGCAAACGTTCAGGAGACTGAATGGCTGGTTCAGCTCTTTTAGTTGGCATAGTAAGTGGCTTCTTATTAAATTAGCTAAACTGCAATTCCCTCATAGACTGTGGGGAGTGGATCTCCCTGGCATTAAAAACTATCAATTAAACTTGCTTTTATCTTACTTGTGGCTTGTGGGGACTCTCTTCCAATATTGTTAGATGTAAAAACCTCTCAGGCAGGATGCTCCCTTACTAACTTGTTTTTGGACAAAATGAGGACAGTTAGGGAATATTGCCATAACCCAATAGTTATCAATATTAGAACATAGAACATAGAACATTACAGCGCAAAACAGGCCCTTCGGCCCTCGATGTTGCACCACCCTGTCATACTAATCTGAAGCCCATCCCACCTACACTATTCCATGTATGTCCATATGCCTGTCCAATGACGATTTAAATGGACTTAAACTTGACAAATCTACTACCGTTGCAGGCAAAGCATTCCATACTGTTACTACTCTCTGAGTAAAGAAACTGCCTCTGACATCTGTCTTATACCTATCTCCCCTCACTTTAAAGTTGTGTCCCCTAATGTTTGCCGTCACCATACTTGGAAAAAGGCTCTCCCTGTCCACCCTATCTAACCCTCTGATTATCTTGTATGTCTCTATTAAGTCACCTCTCAACCTTCTTCTCTCTAACGAGAAGGCAGCACAGTGGCACAGTGGTTAGCACTGCTGCCTCACAGCGCCAACGACCTGGGTTCAATTCCCGACTCAGGTGACTGACTGTGTGGAGTTTGCACGTTCTCCCCGTGTCTGCGTGGGTTTCCTCCGGGTGCTCCGGTTTCCTCCCACATTCCAAAGATGAGCGATTCAGGTGAATTGGCCATGCTAAATTGCCCGTAGTGTTAGGTTAGGGGTATGGGTGGGTTGCGCTTCGGCGGGTGGGTGTGAACTTGTTGGGCCGAAGGGCCTGTTTCCACACTGTAAGTAATCTAAAAACAGCCTCAAGGTCCTCAGCCTTTCCTTGTAAGATATTCCTTCCATACCAGGTAACATGCTAGTAAATCTCCTCTGCACCCTTTCCAAAGCTTCCACATCCTTTTTATAATGCGGTGATCAGAACTGTACACAATACTCCAAGTGTGGCCGTACCAGAGCTTTGTACAGTTGCAGCACAACCTCCTGGTTCCGGAACTCAATCCCTCTATTAATAAAGGCCAAAACACTGTATGCCTTCTTAACAACCCTGTCAATATGGGTGGCAACTTTCAGAGATCTATGTACATGGACACCGAGATCTCTCTGCTCATCTGCACTCCCAAGAATCTTACCATTAGCCCAGTACTTTGCATTCTGATTACTCCATCGAAAGTGTATCACCTCACACTTGTCCACATTAAACTCCATTTGCCACCTCTCAGCCCAGATCTGCATCCTATCTATGTCTCTCTGCCACCTACTACATCTTTCGTCACTATCCACAACTCCACCGACCTTAGTGTCGTCCGCAAATTTACTAACCCACCCTTCTAAGCTCTCTTCCAGGTCATTTATAAAAATGACGAACAGCAGTGGACCCAACACCGACCCTTGCGGTACGCCGCTAGTAACTGGACACCAAAATGAACATGTTCTATCTAATACCTCTTCCTTGTGAACCTCAATCTCTTGTAGTCTAGATGGAAGTATCTCTGTATCTTCCACACCAACAGTTTCATTTTCTATAGTGAACATATTGTTAAAGCATGGAGGGCAATTCAGTAGAGGGAAGGCAATATTGGCAAAACATCTTCTCTTACACCTATAGTGGTTATGCTCGGCTTTCAACAGGGGAGGATAGATTCAGGATTCAAACATTGGGCAGCTCGGGGTGGGCGATTTATTTGAGGGAGACAAAATGATATCCTTTGATCAGTTATCATGGAAATACGAGCTATCTAGCAGGGACCTCTCATTTTTTTCAAGTTAGGGATTTTATTCAACAAAAAGGCTCCACTTTTGACTGATTCCTACAAATCTGACATAGACAAGAAGGTGTTCAGTGCTAAGAGTACAGTTTCAGCATTTTATATCATCAAGTGGGGGGTGGCCCTCTCAGATGAGTTTGATCAACTCTGCAGGGTTTGGGAGAGAGAGCTAGGCATTGAGATTGCCTTAGAAGCATGGGAAGATATTTAGGAAAATGTAAAAAAGATGTCAACTTGCAATAGGATCCATGCTTTACAGTTGAAGACTTTCTAGGAGAAAGTGAGGACTGCAGATGCTGGAGGTCAGAGCTGAAAATGTGTTGCTGGAAAAGCGCAGCAGGTCAGGCAGCATCCAGGGAGCAGGAGAATCGACGTTTCGGGCCTAAGCCCTTCTTCAGGAATGAGGAAGGTGTGCCAAGCAGGCTAAGATAAAAGGTAGGGAGGAGGGACTTGGCGGAGGGGCGTTGGAAATGCGATAGGTGGAAGGAGGTTAAGGTGAGGGTGATAAGGTGAGGGTGATAGGCCGGAGTGGGGTTGGGGGTGGAGAGGTCAGGAAGAAGATTGCAGGTTAGGAAGGTGGTGCTGAGTTCGATGGTTGGGACCGAGACAAGGTGGGGGGAGGGGAAATGAGGAAACTGGAGAAATCTGAGTTCATCCCTTGTGGTTGTAGGGTTCCTAGGCGGAAGATGAGGCGCTCTTCATCTAGCCGTCGTGTTGCTATGGTCTGGCAATGGAGGAGTCCAAGGACCTGCATGTCCTTGATGGAGTGGGAGGGGGAGTTGAAGTGTTGAGCACGGGGCGGTTGGGTTGGTTGGTCCGGGTGTCCCAGAGGTGTTCTCTGAAACGTTCCGCAAGTAGGCGGCCTGTCTCCCCAATATAGAGGAGGCCACATCAGGTGCAGCGGATGCAGTAAATGATGTGTTTGGAGGTACAGGTGAATTTGTGGCGGATATGGAAGGATCCCTTGGGGCCTTGGAGGGAAGTGAGGGGGGAGGTGTGGGCGCAAGTTTTGCATTTCTTGCGGTTGCAGGGGAAGGTGCCGGGAGTGGAAGTTGGGTTGGTGGGGGTGTGTGAACCTGACGAGGGAGTCATGGAGGGAGTGGTCTTTTCGGAACGTTGATAGGGGAGGGGAGGGAAATATATTCCTGGTGGTGGGGTCCGTTTGGAGGTGGCAGAAATGACGACAGATGATACGATGTATATGGAGGTTGGTGGGGTAGTAAGTGAGGACCAGTGGGGTTCTGTCCTGGTGACGATTGGAGGGGCGGGGCTCAAGGGTGGAAGAGCGGGAAGTGGAGGAGACACGGTGGAGGGCATCGTCGATCACTTCTGGGGGGAAATTGCTGTCTTTGAAGAAGGAGGAGGCCATCTGGGCTGTACGGTATTGGAACTGGTCCTCCTGGGAGCAGATGCGGCGGAGATGAAGGAATTGGGAATATGGGATGGTGTTTTTACAGGGGGCAGGGTGAGAGGAGGTGTAGTCTAGGTAGCTGTGGGAGTCGGTCAGTTTATAGTAAATGTCCGTGTTGATTCGGTCGCCCGAGATAGAAATGGAGAGGTCTTGGAAGGGGGTGGGGGGGGGGGGGGGAGGAGTCTGAGACGGTCCACGTAAACTTGAGATTGGGGTGGAAGGTGTTGGTAAAGTTGATGAACTGTTCAACCTCCTCGTGGGAGCACGAGGCAGCGCCGATACAGTCATCGATGTAGTGGAGGAAAAGGTGGGGGGTGGTGCCAGTGTAGCTGCGGAAGATGGACTGTTCCACATATCCTATGAAGAGGCAGGCATAGCTGGGACCCATGCGGGTACCCATGGCAACTCCTTTGGTTTGGAGGAAGTGGGAGGATTGGAAAGAGAAGTTGTTCAGAGTGAGGACCAGTTCAGTCAGTCGAAGGAGGGTGTCAGTGGAAGGGTACTGGTTGGTACGGTGGGAAAGGAAAAAGCAGAGGGCTTTGAGTCCTTTGTGATAGGGGATGGAGGTGTACAGGGACTGGATGTCAATGGTGAAGTTAAGGCGTTGGGGACCGGGGAAGCGAAAATCATGGAGGAGGTGGAGGGCGTGGGTGGTGTCCCGAACATAGGTGGGGAGTTCTTGGACTAAGGAGGACAGGACAGTGTCAAGGTATGCAGAGATGGGTTTGGTGGGGCAGGATCAGGCTGAGACAATGGGTCGGCCGGGGCAGGAGGTAGAAACGGGCGGTGTGGGGTTGTGGGACTATGAGTTGGAGGCAGTGGATGGGAGATCCCCTGAGGTGATGAGGTTATGGATGGTCTGGGAGATGATGGTTTGGTGGTGGGAGGTGGGGTCATGGTCAAGGGGGCAGTAGGAGGAGGTGTCCGTGAGTTGACGTTTAGCCTCAGCGGTGTAAAGATCGGTGCGCCAAACTACTACCGCACCTCCCTTGTCTGCCCCCCAGAGTGTGGGGGTAAGTACATGACTTTCCACAGGGTCCACTTGGCTCGAGATGGTTTGTCAAAATTTAAACCAGGGGTATCTTCAACACGTCCCAAGTGTAAGGATGGTACGGGCACTCTTACCCATTGTCTCTGGTCCTGTGGCAGGCTTCAAACATACTGGAGTGCTGTGGTGGGTGCAATGGAGGGGCTTTTGGGTGTCAGAGTGAAGAAGGACCCAATCTCTCTTCTTCTTGGCCTGCCCAGTGTGTTTCCTGCAGATGTGCATAAAATAAAACTTTTCAGCTTCCTCACTTCCTGTGCAAGAAAGAATATCTTGTTTGGTTGAGTATCCCAAAATCCCCCCTACTGGGCCTGTTGGATTTTCTCACAAATATGGTACACCACAAGACTGAGAATTTCTATAAGACATGGCGGCCCTATTTGGAATGCCTGGACACAGATTTATCTGCCACACTAATAAGGGCTTTTATATAGGCATAACAATTGTGCTTTACGAGTCCAATATCCAGGGAGAAGGAGCTATGAATATATGAATATGTGAAAACTTAATGCTCTCAATATTCGAGTGTTTTGTTTGGTTGAGCTGAGTTATTATTATTTATTTGTTTTTTGTTGGTTATTATTTATTTTGTTAAGTATTTAGTTGGATTTTTTTAATATATATTTTTCTATACATATTTATACATTTGTACATGAGGGCAGTATGGATTTATTACTTTTTTGGTGTTTTTCTTGATATTGTTTTGAATTGTATTGTTTTGTATTGTTGTAATATTTAAAAAATCTATTTTTCAACTAAAATATATTCTCAAAAAGCAACAAAATAAAAGTCATGGTGATTTTGCATGGGCAAGTTGCTCAGTTGTGTGTGATAAATGTTTGGATTTAAAAAAAAGCTGACCCGAGGGCTTCCCCTCTGAGACTGAAGGTCAAGTTTCAAGTTTCACCTGCTCTAGTAATGTGTATTATCATCTCTGAACAGGTTTATTTGAAAATATTTATAAAGCAGACTAACGTGGCACTTAATAGTTAACAACAAAAGATATAAAGCAGATCAAGGCAGCCTCTTGTGATGCAATGGTAGTGTCCCTACCCCTAAGTCAGGTGACCTAGATTCAAGTCCCACTTGCTTCCGAGGTGGGTAATAGCAGCTTTGAACAATTTGATTACAAAATACTTTTAAAAGAAAAGCAGACCAAGGGTAGGGACCTTGCAGTGCAGTGGTAGTGTCCCTACCTTTGAACCAGGTGTTTAAATTCTGTATGCTCTAGAGGTGTGTAATAACAACTCTCAGTGGGTTAAGCAGAAAATGTAATAAAGCTTTGTTTGTAAGTAGCTAATCGGCTACATCAGTGATTTACCAGTGGCAGTTAATAGTAAAAAGAAAGTCATGGTGATTTGGTGGTGGGAAAGTTGTGTGTGATAGCGCTTCCAGACATAGAAAATAAAACCCCACTAAACAGATCAAGAATGGGCCCTTGTGGTGCAGTGGTAGTATCATTAACTCTAATTTGGAAATCCTGGGTTCAGGTCCAACTTGCACTGGAGATGTGTAAGAACATCTCTGAACAGGTTGATTAGTAAGTTATCTCTTAATCAGAAAAAGAGAACAACTTCAACCAGGGCACAAACTGGCTTTTCATGTTGTGAATTTAGCACATTGTGTGGACAAAATGAGCCAATGCAAAGCTTTTCCACAAACAACATGATTTGCCCACTGCATACCAGCAAAAGCCCCAACACTGACAGGGAAGCTAGTGTTCAAATCACACCACTGCCACCATGACGTATTTATAATAAATAGTTGTACAGAGGATGAAGAAATTATTGTTTACCCATTGCTATATTTCGAATTGATGAAACAAAGAAGATATATTGCACTTTTCTTGGCCACCAAGGTCTCAAAAATGTTTTACAAACAAATAACTACTTTTCAATTGTGGTCACCGTTGGAATGTGAGAAAAATAGCAACTAAGATGCATGCAGAAGGCTCCCACAAGCAGTCATGTGACCATGTTTACAGTATCTGTTGTTGTGATGTTGATTGAGGGACAAAAATTGGTCAGGGTATTGGGTTAAATCCCCTGTTTTACCTCAAAGTAATGGCCCTAGGATCATATCCATACACCTGAGCAGGGTGTAGATAGGGTATCAATGAAATGGCTCATGTGAAAGGGAGCAACAGTGCGACTCTCCCTCAATACTGCAGTGGAGTGTGAGTGTCAGTTCTGGTGCTCAACCCCTGGAGAGGGTTTTAACCTTGTGACTGCTATCAGCCGAGCCTCAGTTCCTGTGAAAACATAAAAAACAGTTTGTGCCAAATGACTAGGAGAGTGGGGGAGGGGGGGAGGTGGGTGCATGTCTCCTGGATGTACTCTGCTAGATTGTGGTACCAACCTCAGATTATCATGTGACGTATTACATTGAGTTCACGAGGAAACATCTGGTCTTGTTGTTGTGAATTTGCTGATGAAAACCAAAGCCGCACCGTGTCGCATGTGGAGGCTGCACACGGTTGGTAACAGCTCTTCAAAAAGCCAAATGAGCTCAATGTCGCCTACATCGCGACTGCGCCTCAGGTTCTGACTTGAACGTCAGGGAGGATGCGGTATAACTCATTTAAAACGTCCTTCACTCCACGGTGCTAGCCTTCCAGCTACCAGAAACACAAAACTAAACTCAATAAAGGCAAAGATTTTCAACAATGACACATCAGTACAACTTTGTGGGCCTGTATGTTCAAATCCGCATTGAGAAAGATGTCAAGTGCTTTGCAATCAATATTGAGACAAAGAAAGAGACATTTGGAGTATTAAAAGGGGAGACGGTGTGTAACAATTGATTTGAGGTGAGAGAAGAATTTTGGCAAATTTCAGAGTCTCGGCAGGGTTTCCCACAGTCGGGTGGCAAAATGAAATTTAGGGATTGTGAGTTCTACATAAACCAGAAACAGCTGCTATGGAGCTCCTCGGGGCTCACAGCTGCCGAATCCATTTCAACCATTGTGCTTTCTTAAAAATAAAAACCGAAGGAATCATGGTTCTTACAAAAACAGAAGTTGCTGGAAAAGCTCAGCAGGTCTGGCACCATCTGTGGAGAGAAATCAGAATTAATGTTTCGGGTCCAGTCATCCTTCCTCAGAACTCAGACCCTGATTTTGTTTCTGTGCTTTCTTTAATGGTGGGCATGACCTGAATGATTAAGCTTTTGGACTTGAGGGCCCCTGTGGTTCAGTGGTAGAGTCGCTGCCTCTAGGCTGGGTGGCCTAGGTTCAAGTCTTCCCATCCTTGGGATGTGTCACACAACGGGTTGATTAAACATAAGATCGGGGAAATTTCAAGGCTCAAACTGGGGTGAGCGAGGAGGGCAAACAGGGCCGAACCATCTAAAAACAGGGCCAACAATTGTAGGGCAGTGGCTGCACAAGAGATCAGAATTGGAGCAATTTAGAGTTCTAAGAGGTTTACTTATGGGTTTGGAGGAAGTTATGGAAATAGGAGGGAGTGAGGGCAAAGTGTGGTTGCATGAAGTCATAAAAATAAAAACTTCCAATGAAATGTAAAGAAACTGGATATCCATTTAAGGAAAATAAACTTGGAGGCTGTAGGAATAGTGAAGTGAGTGTACCAGACAGGATTATTTTACAGGGAGTTCGTAAGTCTTATTCTGTGGAGCAATAACATAATGAGTCCAAGTTAAAAATCACACACCAGACCATAATGCAACAGGTTTATTTGGAAGCACTAGCTTTTGAAGCACAGCTCCTTCATCAGGTGGTTGTGAAGCAGCACCATAAGACACAGAATTTATAGCAAAAGATTACAGTATCATGCAACTGAAATGATGTATCGAACAAATCTAGTCATTCATTTTTAGAATAGGTTTGCTGGTTTCGGTTTTTCAATATGTAAATCCCAGTCTACGCAGACTCAAATTCTAAGGTGGACTCAGAGCCAATGTCTGCCGGTGAATACCGTGTCTACAGGACTTGGTCTGAGTTAGAACAAGTGCAGCCAAGTTTGGGACATATTTAGGGAATGTGTGGTCAGGCCTAGAGTAACTAAAGCATGAGTGATATTTCCTGTGTCAAAGGGGCTGAGGTAGAGATGGAGATGGGCAGTATATGGAGGTAGAAGCAGGAAATGTTTCTGATGGAGAGGATCTGTGGTTGCAAAAATCCTATTTCAGCCTGAGACAGTGACCAGGGAATGGGATGGAATCACTGGCCAGGGAATGGGATGGAATCACTGGCCAGGGAATGGGATAGAATCACTGGCCAGGGAATGGGATGGAATCACTGCGTGGGTCCCCTCCAGGTGCTCCCGTTTCCTCCCACAATCCAAAGATGTGCGGGTCAGGTGAATTGGCCATGCTAAATTGCCCGTAGTGTTAGGTAAGAGGTAAATGTAGGGGTATGGGTGGGTTGCGCTTCGGCGGGTCGGTATGGACTTGTTGGGCCGAAGGGCCTGTTTCCACACTGTAAGTAATCTAATCTAATCTAATCTAATCACTATTCATGATAAGGCAGGATTGCAGAGCTTAGATCTGATCTGTTGGAAGCCTAATTGTTAAACTCTGTCTAGCTCTTGCTGATTCAGCTGTTTGGCGTAGAAGTAGTCCTGTCGCCACCACATTCTCAGGAATGCCTGGTGCTGGTCCTTGAATGCCCTCTTGCATTGTTCATTAAATTAGGTTGTTCCCTGGGTTAAAAGTAATGACACAATGAAGGATGCAGTGGGCCATGAGACTGTAGATTGTTGAATATAATTCTGTCACTGCTGATGGCCCATAGCGCTTCATGGATCCCCATTTTGAGCAAATAGATAGAGTCATAGAGATATGCAGAACAGAAACAGACCCTTTGGTCCAACTCACTCATACTGACCAGATATCCTAAATTAATCTTGTTTCATTTACCAGCATTTAGCCCATATCCATCCAAATCCTTCCTATTCATATACCCCAGATGCCTTTTAAATATTGTAAATGTACTAGCCTCCACCAATTCCTCTGACATCTCATTCAATATATGTACATGTGTGGAAAATATTGCCCCTTAGGTCCCTTTTAAATCTTTCCCCTCTCACCCTAAATCTGTGTCCTTTCATTTTGGACTCCCCCACCCTGGGAAAAGACTTTGTCCATTTACCCTACTCATGCCCCTCATGATTTTATAAATCTCTATAAACCAGAATTACATGTAATATACAATAGCGGCCATTCCAATGTCCTGTACAGCTGCAACATGACCTCCCAACTCTTGTACTCAATACTCTGACAAAATAAGGCACACATATCAAATGCCTTCCTCACTATCCTATCTACCTACAACTCCACTTTCAAGGAGCTATGAACCTGAACTCCAAGGTGTCTTTGCTCTTCAACATTCTCCAGGACCTTACCATTAGATGCTTAAGTCCTACCCTGATTTGCCTTTCCAAAATGCAGCACCTCACATTTATCTAAATTAAATTCCATTTGCTTCTCCTCGGCCCATCTGATCAAGACCCCGTTGTACTCTGAGGTAACCTTATTTGTCCCATTTATTATGGTGATAGTGCCACACAACACGATGGAGTGTTTCCTCAGTGTAAGGATGAAACATTTTCTTCTCAAGAACTGTGTTGTGTTGTGATAGACTGATACATCTGAAACAGGATGAGGTCAAGTTTGTTTGTCTCTCTTGTTGGTTTTTTCACCATTTGGCCACAGACCCGGCCTGTGTCCTGCAGGAGCTGACCGGCTCGGTCAGCCACAGAACCTCTGAGCTGCTCTTGGTGATAGACACAGACATTCCCCAGAGTATGGTGTGTACACTTGCTCCCTCAGTGCTTTCTCCAGGAGATGCTCTGTATGGGAGGGGAACTGGCTCTTCGGGGAGGTGTTGGGGGTGAATGTTCATCAGTGGGAGCAAGTTTCCTTGCTCATGTTTGACCACTTTGCATGAGATTACGAAGGCTTTAAGAGTCAATGCTAAGCACTGCCAGGGGAACTGGATGTATGCCACTGTACCCCACTTCTGCTAGGTGTGTCCAGCCACCAGGACAGGACATAGCCAGGGAAGGCAATGGTGGGACATGATACTGTCAGTGAGGTATGATTCACTGAGTACAACTACATCAGGCTATTGCTTGTCAGTTTTGGGGATGGGGTAGCTGTCCCCATTTTTGTACAAACCCCCCCAATTTTAGTGAGGAAATCCTGGCAGGATCGACAGGGCTCAGTGCGTCTTTGTTCAATTGGAAGTCTAATTTGACAAAGAGCTGTAGGTCTGGTTTGGCTGTACTGTGTACCTACTACTAGGTACTTGGAGATTTTGTGAACTATAATATGTATCCATTAAACTATCCCTCTCCTCCTTTGTGTCTGAATGCTTCCCTGCATGGACCATGCTCATGATGTGGAGGTGCTGGTGTTGGACTAGGGTGGATAAGGTCAGCAGTCACGCGACATTGGGTCATAGCCCTACAGGTTTATTTGAAATCACAAGCTTTCAGAGCACAGCCCCTTTGTCAAGTGAACGGATGAAGGAGCAACGCTCTGAAAGCTTGTGATTTCAAATAAAGATGTTGGTCTACAATGTGGTGTTGTGTGACTTCTGACCTGAACCAGGGTCAATATAACAGAAGTAAACATCAAGCTCATATCATCCTACGATCTTTGCAAGTGTTGTGGTCTGATTTTTCATTGTAATTCAATCTCTACGTTGCACATAACTGACTGATATTTGTCAGGGGAGGAGGAGCCCTAAGGTGACCATTTCAGGGTCCCCAGGTCCCAGCCTAACTGGGATTATAGAGAGGAATTCATTGCCAACCCCCACCACTGTCACCAACTGCAGCAACCCACGAGGAGCAGCCAGCCATCGAAATGCCAGAGAAACTTCAGTCCCCACTGAGAGGTTATAGTGATGGACATCAGCCAAGGAAGAAGGTTACTGGGGTCAGGGTTTAGCAGGGACAGTCAGCCAATGGGCTGGAGGTGCTGGAACTAGGGCAGTGGGAGAATTGATATAGGGATGGTCCATTGTCACCAGGGTCTCTTCTGTTAGGAGGGAGTTAGGAAGTTAGGAGGGCCACCCACTCCTGGAGCCTGCTGGGAGGTCATCATCATTGAACAGGCCACCAGCATTCAACAGGCCATTAGCATTCAACAGGTGATCAGTGTTCAACAGGACATCAGTGTTCAACAAGACATTAGTGTTCAACAGGCCATCAGTGTTCAACAAGACATCAGTGTTCAACAAGACATCAATGTTCAACAGGCCATCAGTGTTCAACAGGACATCAGTGTTCAACAAGACATCAATGTTCAACAGGCCATCAGTGTTCAACAAGACATCAGTGTTCAACAGGCCATCGGTGTTCAACAGGCCATCAGTGTTCACCAAGACATCAATGTTCAACAGGCCATCAGTGTTCAACAAGACATCAGTGTTCAACAGGCCATCGGTGTTCAACAGGCCATCAGTGTTCAACAGGCCATCAATGTTCAACAAGACATCAGTGTTCAACAAGACATCAGTGTTCAACAGGCCATCAGTGTTCAACAGACCATCAGTGTTCAACAGGCCATCAGTGTTCAACAGGCCATCAATGTTCAACAACACAACAGTGTTCAACAGGACATCAGTGTTCAATAGGCCATCATAGTTCAACAGGCCATCAGTGTTCAACAGGTGATTAGAGTTCTCTTGTTTCCCCATAGAGCAGAAGGCACTGTGGAAGTAACAAAGGCTGTGGGAAAATACCCTTCATTTGGCCTCTGGGTGTGCACGGGGCTGTCTTCACTTTTCTAAAAGTCGGCTTTGGACGCACCAGGCCAGTCTTTGCACACCGTTTTACTGCATGCTCCCCTCCCCCAGCTCATTCCTCAAGAATTGATAAAAGCCAACCCATCCTAACCATCAGGTAAAACAACAGGGTGGGAATTGATGATATCAATACAATAAAATTCAATTGGCTTTAGGGTTATATTAATGTCATTGAAGTATTAATGGTAATAATCTGAATGACATGGTATACAATATTGATATCCATTACATCTTGAGAAGGTTTTGCCCTTACACAGTGCTAGCCCAGTGACTATAACGGTGTCACTGGCTGCTGTCAGTGTTGAGGACAACACAAGGTCTTGCTGTGTGTTCTCACATGGCTCTCTGGGGAGGCCCAGTTACTGCATTGTTCCACCTCAGTATGGGCTGCATTAGACTGGGCTGGCTGGCTGATGGGGCATTGAAAGTGTCTTATCTGAAGAGAAGGCAGCAAGTTCAAACTCCATCATTATTGTTCACGAGTTACACCTCAGCAATCTAGCACTCTGTTGGATAGCAGTTCGTAACAGGGCTATGATGCTTTGGACCTTGCCTTGCAGGGGTTGTTTGTACATTCTTGATGGCTGCACCTTGTAAGTAGCAGAGAATATTGCAATTTCAGCAGTGACCTTGATTACTCGTGTAAGATGGTTAAATTGCATCTATCCTCTTGCAGCTACAGTCCTGGCATTGACTATCTTTCACCACAATCATCTCAGGATGTTTCTGAAGGGCCTCCAGCTCTCCCCTGAGGGAATAGGATATATCAGTGAAGACTTCCTGAGCAACCTGGAAACCATGGAGTAAGGTTCTTCCATCGTCAACCATTATTCACTCTGTTGGTCATGTTCATTTTACAGAATGGCCCCCTTGCACCCATCCCACCTCCCATTTAGGAAGCCCAGAGTAGATTTAAATAGCTTTAGCCACTAATGACACTGGTCTTCTGGAGCTGGTGAACTGCACAAGGATTTCTGTGTACATAAAACAGCAATGAGCAAGCAGTAGTATGTTGACATGATATCATACACTGAACAGGAATGGGCTAATCATTGTGTTTCCTGATCCCATGATTAGGACTATCTTAAGTCTTTATCATTTTCGTACTTGTCTCTCTAGACTTGCACTTGTGGCTTTTCAAATTACAAATCTTTGATTTGCAGCTTCTCTGTATGAGAGATTACACACGTCCTTTTCTAAGAACGCCTGTAGTGGTTAAATCATTTAGGCACAATCGCTTGTCATAAATGGAGCTCATTCTCATACTCACCACCAATGGCAGTTTTCAGCTAGGTCCCTTCACTTTTACTATTGAATTGGTTTCTAACTGACATTACAGAAACACATCATCAAAATGCAATGTATTCATAACTAGACAATTCATTATCTCTGTGTATTTGCAAACTCACAATGCAGGTGAATTAGACTCCTTAAATCCAAAGCAGCAGACCGGAAACTGGCAACCACATGAGATAGATAGAAATATTTTCTAATCAACCTATTCAGAAATGTTATTACACACTTCTGGAACAGGCGGGACTTGAACACAGGCCTCCTAGCTCAGTGACAGGGACACTACTGTTGCACCACGAAACATTCCATCAGCTGGATACATGCTGCCCAACACATTGGGCATGGACAGCAACAACCTGTATTTGTATAATCCTCTTTAACTCTGTGAAATGCTCCAAGGTACTTCAACAAAGCAGTATAAAAGTGAAATTTAACACTGAACCACACAAGAAGATATTGAGTCAACTACAAGCTTGGGGTTGAATTTTCACTCCTGAGTTAGGATGGCTAGTTGGTGTCTGAAATCAGGATATAGTGCTGAGGCAGACACAAGGAAGTGTGACTGTGGGTCAGTGTGGAAGTGGACTGTATTAAAGGCCCACTTCAGTATGCTGAACTTTGTCTCAGTTAGATTAAAAACAAATCTCTTTGACTGTCAATCCTCACACTGCCTTCAAATCTGTTCATTCAGGGGAAATTTGCATTACTGCCTGAGCCAGCATTTAGTTCCCATCCCAAATTGTCCTTGAGAAGGTGGTGATGAACTGCCTTTTTGAACCCCTGCAGTTCACCTGAGGTAGGGGCACCCATTGCGTGGTTAGGAAGACAGTTCCAGGATTTTGATCCAGCGACAGTGAAGGAAGGGCATTACATTTCCAAATCATGATGGTGAGTGGCTTGGAGCGGAACTTTCAATGTGTGGTTTTCTCAGACATCTGTTGAGCTTGTCCATCTTGATGGTGGAGTTGTGGCTTCTGACAATGCAGTGAAAGGAGCCTTGGTGAGTTTTGCAGTGCATCTTGTAAATGGTGCACACTGCATCATTGTGTGCTCCTGATAATGTTGATGGTGGTGGATTGGGTGCCAATTGGACTGCCTTACCTTGGATAGTATTAAGCTTCACCCATGCCCCAAGCCTGCCAGGTCATGTGACGTCATGTCCCCATCCACCATACCTTCATGGATCACCACACCTTCCATGTCAACTTGTGTCCCTTCAACTAACCCTCATGGACCCTTAAACCTTCCAGGCCAAATGATGCTCCTCATAACCCCTACCCCAAAAGTGCCAAACCATGTTGTCCCACCTACAACCCTTTGTCTTTATATTTTCCACATCAGCTCACCCAGTATACACCATGGGCACCATTCCGACTGATAGATTACACTGTGGATATCGATTGATAACTTCACCATTCATAAAGAGAAAGGCTTTGTTGATTTTAAAAAATGGCATTACGTTTCGACACATCTTTAGCCTGTAATGAAAGCGCACCGTTAAATTCAAAACTTTGCCTCTAAGTCTTAGAGTCATCAATGAAACTATTAACATAACCCCGCACTGCTCGGTGTGTTAATGACAGGTTGTGGAATCACCGGTGCAGCTCCAATCCTACAACGATAGTGCTCGGTGAAATTGGTGGTAGACACAGTAGGCTGCTCTTTTTTATAAAAATACTAAGGCCGTAGGGATTTAAATTTCTTGGGGATTGAAAATCCGTTACATAAGGGCCTGAAGTGGGCCAAGGATAGTACTAGGCTGCACTACCCAATGTGAAATTGCAGACAGGAGGGTGACTGGAATGGCCTCATTAGAACCCCACCGGCATCTTATAATGTTTCTTTCAACCTTTGGCAGTTAGATAATGACAGGGAAATGCAGACACTCATTGTATAGACCCCAAAGGCTTGAGGTGTGAGGATGTGGGAGAATCAGACAGGTGCAAAGTGACTTTATTTCAGTAAAGCGACCACTGTTTGCCTTGTTCCACTTTCTCTCCTTCCTGCCCAACCTCCGAGTGATGTGGCTCTGCAGGTGTTTCCCCCTTTTCATTCACATCATTTTCAGGTTCCATAAACCTTTGTCATAGCAATGTTATAAATCACACAATCTGTACATTGCTTCTGGAAAAATTTGTTGGACCAATGTATTCAGGCACCTGAAACAAAACTGCAGCTTAGCTATAATCAGTTCTTGCGGTTAAGTGGATCTTATTATACCTAATGGCCCAGATGTATGTGAAAGATAATCACTGGAACAGACAGGCACAAATGGAGGGGGTAGTCGCGATGTATTGTGATATAATCTGTCTTGCTCTGGCAACATACACCTTTCCCTGTAAGTTTTCATCTGGAGCTATGGACAATGATGGTAAAGGTATCAATCTTTCAATCACATGGCTGACCAGGCATTCCTCCCATCCTCACCATTTGCTGTTAGTGTGTGTTGGAAGGATTTGCAAATTGATTGTTGAGCTGATTGACTACATTGTAGTGTCACAGAGTCATACAGCAGGGAAACAGACCCTTCAGCCCAACCAATCAATGCTGACCATAATCCCAAACTAAACTAGTCCCACCTACCTGCACTTGGCCAATATCCCTCCAAAATTTCTTATTCATGTACTTAGCTAAACGTCTTTTAAATGTTGTACCTGCACCCGCATGCACCACTTCCTCTAGAGGTTCATTCCACACATGAACCACTCTCTGTGTAAACACTTGTCCCTCATATTTTTAAAAAATCTTCTGCCTTTCACCTGAAAAATATATTCCCTAGTCTCGAACACCCTCAACCCATGGAAAGACACTTGCCAATCACTTTATCTATATCCCTCATTATTTTATAAACCTCCTTAAGATCAGCCCTCAACTTCCCATACTTCAGTGAAAAAATGTATGTTTCTTACCACCAAGTGCTGAGGTGTGATTTGAACTCTGTGCTTCTATTTCAGAACACTACTTACTGCATTAACAAGATCTCTTAGAGGGAGTAGTTCTAATCACCAGTTATACACCTTGATACATGATCTTTGGGTATGAGGAACAGAGCAGTAGGTTAGTGAATGATGACTGGTATATCAGCTCCATAATCTGAAATTTGTGTCGTTCAAAAAGACATTCAAGTCTTAAATTTAAACACGGGAAACTGAAAAGTCATGAGGGGGCAAGATTGGCTATGATATTTTGGGAAAGTATGCTGAAAGGTAGGCAGGCAAAGGCTATTAGTTAAAGAATTAATGTTTAATATAGAACAAGAATATATTCCTTTAACGCACAAAAACCCAGCAAGATAAGTGTTCCAAACACGGATAAAAAAAGTCACTCAAGAAAAAGGCCTATCAAGTTGCCTAAAGCATGGTAAGGCATTGTATATTAACCATCGTAGTGAGAGGATTCAGGTACAGGAACAAGGATGTCTTGCTGCAATGATGCAGGGCTCTGGTGAGAGCACAGCTGGAATATCGTGTGCAGTGCATTGGGAAGATTTTAGAATTTTTGCAAAGGAAGGCCAAGAAAAAGGTGAAGAAAAGGAAAATAGAACTTGGAGCAAATTGTAACCACACAGCACCAGGTTATCGTCCAACAGGTTTATTTGGAAGCACAAGCTTTCAGATCCAAATAAACCTGTTGGACTATAATCTGGTGTTATGTGATTTTTAACTTTGTCCACCCCAGTCCAACATCAGCTTCACCGCGTCATAAATTGCAGCAGTCACACGGGAGATGCTAGAATCTGTAACAATGGCTGTAATAGCAGGACAGTTCGAAAATAAGCATAGGATTGTATGGAGTCAGCATGGATTTGTCTGTTGGAGATGTTTGAGGATGTAACTGATGGAATAGATAAGGAGGAACTCATGGATATGGAGCAATGAGGATTCACCAAATTGACTCAAAGGGTGGAGGGATTGTCCCATGAGGAAAGATTGAATTGACTGGGCTTTTCTTCTCTGGAGTTAGAAGAATGACAGGTGATCTTATTCAAATGTGCAAAATTCTTATCGGGCAGATATGGGATCCTGGCAATGCCTAAAGGAGCATCAAACTGCAGAATGATCCCCACTTTAGAAATGGATCAATCTAAAGGTTACTAACTGCATCCTCTACCAGGACATACATCACGGTGTGAATTAGGTGCGGATGTCTTAGGACAAAAACTAAGGAGAATGACTGATCATATTTTTTAAAAATCAAGATATCTGAGGAGATGAGTGCTTCAGGAGTGACACGAAGGCTCAGTGGTTAGCACTGCTGCCTCACAGCACCAGGGACCTGGGTTTGATCCCACCCTTGGGCAACTGTCTCAGTGGAATTTGCATGTTTGCCTAGTTTGTGTGTGTTTGATTTGCTTTCCTCCCACAGTTCAAAGATGTGCAGGTTTGATGGTTTGGCCATGCTGAATTGCCCATAGTGTGTAGGATAGGTGGCTTAGTCATGGAAAATGTAGGGGCTGGGTCTGATAACTTGTGTAATTTAAAACATAGACAATAGGAGTAGGAGTAACTCATTTGACATCTTGCATTTGCCCCGCAATTCAGGATGACCATGGCTGATCATATATACATTAATCCCTCTCTCCACCCCATATCCATCCACCTCTTTAGGCACAAGAGTTATATCTCCCTCCTTCTTGAAAACACATAATGTTTTGGCTTCAACCACCTTCTGTGGTTGTGAAATCCACAGGTTCCCTGCTCTCCCAGTGGAGCAACTTCTACTTATCTCAGTCCGAAAAGTTTACCCCTTATCCTGAAATGATGACACCTGGTTCTGGATTGCCCATTATTGGGAACTTTCTTGCTTTAACTAACCTATCTAACTCTGTGAGAATTTTATAAATTTCAATGAGATTCTGCAAATTTTCCCCAACCCCATTCTTCTAAACTCCAATGAATATAATCCCAACTAACTCCCTCATACATCAGTCCTGCCGTCCCAGGGATTAATTTGACAAACCTTCCCCGCACTCTGTCTATAGCAAGAACATCCTTCTTCAAGATAAGGAGACCAAAACTGCACACGATATTCCAGCTGTGCTCTCCCCAGAGCCCCGCATCATTGCAGCAAGACATCCTTGTTCCTGTTCCTGAATCCTCTCACTATGATGGCTAACATACATATTACGGAGATGCCGGTGTTGGATTGGGGTGTACAATTTAAAGATTACACAATACCAGGTTCTGGTCCAACAGGTTTATTTGGACTATAACCTGCTGTGTGATTTTTAACAATATACATTTTGCCTTCTTTACTGCTTACTGAAACTGCACATTTATTTTCAGCAACTGGTGCATGAGGACACCTAGGTCTCATTGAACTTGACCTTTTTTATTTTGAAAATATACTTTATTCATAAAAATATTTTTATATACGTACATAGTCACTCAAGCAGTCTGGTTTTGTACAGTAGCAAACATTGGAGTTTGACTCTATCCTGCAAACAAATCAAAGGCATTTCCTACTTGTACAAGATTACACGCACATATATTTGAAGCTATGGGAGGTTCCAACAACTGAATGGAACCCCATTAACTTTAGCAGAAAGACCTCAGATGGTGGTCTTTCCCTACTGCACATTGGGGGCAGCTGTCCCAGGTTTCAGCGCATCCCTCAGCACATAGTCCTGGACCTTAGAATGTGCCAGTCTGCAACACTTGCTTGAGGTCAACTTTTTGAACATTCCCATCTCTCGATGTACAGCCATTCATTAATAATCTGCCTTCCTATTTTTGCTCCCAAGGTGGACAACCTGACATTTATCCACATTATACTGCATTTGCCCATTCATTCAGTCTGTCTAAATCACACTGCAACATCTCTGCATCTTTCTCACACTTCACCCTCCCACCCAGCTTTGGGTCATCTGCAAATTGTGAGATATTACATTTAGTTTCCTTATCTGAATCATTAACATATTTGGTGAATACCTGGGTCCTAGCACCAATCCCCGCAGTACCCCACTAGTCGCTGCCTCCCAATCAGAAAAAGACCCATTTTTTTTCTTCTCTGCATCCTGTCTACCATCTCAATAAGCTACCACCAGTGTTTTCTTTGTGTGTATGCTTTTAAATTCTGTACTATGGCAATGCGGTATGATATCTTTCCATAGAGCTCTAAATTAAGTCGCAAAATTGCCCTGCTTTACTTCTTTTGAAGATTTAAATTGTGTTAATTAGCAGTTTTGTTTCTGTACACTGTTTACTGTGGTTTTTGCACCTTTTTCTTAGCTGTCAACAATGGTTTCCCACCTTCTGGAATGTTCTTCCATCTTTTGCAGCCTCGGCGGCAATTTTCACAAACAAAATGGACATTTTCCAGTCTTTCACAGCAATGCATGACCCCTTGCACATTTTTAAAAACATAATCTGATTTTGCATCTGTAACCGTGATAAAATGTTTCTGTCAAAACCATAGCTTAGATCAAGAATCTACCAATTTTATAAATGACCCAAGTTTTTTTTTTCTGTTAGTATCTTCAAGATGCTTAAATGTGCAATATTTTTAAAAACTCTGAAGTAAACTCCATGAACTTTCTGATACTGTGGCCTTGGTATAAATTAATTTTCTGGTCCTTGCTATGTTTACTGTAGCCCTGCCTTGTGGAGTCTACTCACGATGGTAGCTACGCTCACTTGGAAGGTGGGTAAGGCCTTTCTCCCTCCTGTCTTTCCCAGGCTGGTCTAGTACATTGTTGTTGTACTTTCTCCCCCTCACCCTCAGAGATCTCTCTGCTTTGAGAGTTCCCAATCACTCCTACATTGCTTCTTCTCTCAGGACTGTGTGCGCGCCCAGTGTGACTAACTTTTATGCTCTTTCTGGCCCGCACTGTTTTCCCCTTGCATCTCTTAATCAGATTTGAGATGAAGGCTTCCTTCTGGAATATTGCTTTCACCCTGTCATTGCCCTCCACTGATCCTGCTGATATTTATTTTCCAATCAACCTGCTCAGGAATGTTATTAGACACCTCTGGAGCAGGAGGGACTTGATACTGGGTCTGTTGGTGCAGAGGTAAGGACATAACCACTTGCAACAAGATTCCCTCCCATAGGTTCTGCTGACTATCTGTCAGTTTTTGTGCTTTAGCTGATGACTGTGTCTTTTTATTCATTTATTTATTTATTCTCTTATGTATTTAAAGCGGTAAATCACTTTTTCTTGAGGAAACTTGTCAAATGGATTATCTCTACCGTTGTTACTTTGAGGTACCTCCTCAATGGTGCCCACCGTTGATCACCATATTATATTGGGCTCAGTACAGTGCCGCCATCATCATCCTTTTCTAGATATTTCTGAATAACTTCTGCAGAGTTGTTGTGACATACCTCTGGAGCAGGTGGGTATTTGAATCCTGGCCCAGAAATAGGTACACTACCATAATGGCCCTCCTTTCCACTCATTTAAACATCAAATTAACAAATGGTTAGGCACACCCTCATGGGTTGTCATACAACCAACATGAACTTATTAAAAATGAATGAAAACTTATGAAACCAAAATTACATTTCCCGGTTGAAATCCTCCTTTCTACTCTGTTAAACCAAACAGAATGGGGTTAAACAGACTCTGATGGGACACTGTAACAAATTAACTGCTAACAGAAACTAATATAAAGAAATGAAAACTTACTAAATCAAAATAACATTCTCTGGGTAAAATGCTCCTTTCTATGCTGAGTCATAGCATCTCCACAGTGTGGAAGCAGGCCATTCAGCCCATCAAGTTCACACCAACCTTCTGAAGAGCATCCCTTCCTGACCCATCACTCCTTACCCTATCCCTGCATATCCCATAGCTAGTTCATCAATCCTGCATATCCCTGGACACAATAGGCAATTTAATGTGTCTGATCCACCTAACCTACACAGCTTTGGACTATGGGAGGAAATCCATGCAGATGCAGGGAGAATGTGCAAAATCCACACAGTTGCCTGAGGGTCTAATTAAGCCTGGGTCCCTGGCACTGCGAGGCAGCAGTGCTAACCACTGAACCACTAAGCCGTCTGAGTCTAAGGGCTTGTTTAATTATTGGTAAGTCTTAACAAAAAGAGACACTTATTTTACTCAGCAAGAGGCGTGATAGCAATAGTTACAAGTCACAATAATCACTTGGGCACAATTACTTAAGACTACCAGGAGTTGAGATAACGTGACTGTTCCCATCAGGAGCTTACGTTAGACTGCTTGGATTCTTCCCAAAGACGGTGAGACATCATCAGACTGGGTAGAACTTAATGCAAGTTTAGCTTTAACTCTTTCAGAACCATTCTCTTGCACAACAAACTTCAACCATCTTACTCAGTCTGCTCATCTGCAGAGTTTACTGTGGTCAGCGCCTGTCTTATATCTTCAAAGTCTGTCGAATCTAAATTTAAAACTAGATTTGTGACTCACCCTCCTAACTCAATCATTATTTTCTCACAGTTAGTGAACTTTCCACTATCGTTACTTTGTTGACTAATTCAGCTACATTATTCATCACCCAAGTCTTGCATTTTTAAAATTTATTTGTAAGATGTGGGTGTCCCTGGCTGGGCCAGCATTTATTGCCTGTCCCTAGTTGCCCCTTGAGAAGGTGGTGATGAGCTGCATTCTTGATCTGCTGCGGCCCACCTATTGTGGGTTGACCCATAATGCCCTGAGGGAGGGAATTCTCAAATTTTGACTCAGTGACAGCGAAGGAATGGTGATATATTTCCAAGTCAGGCTGGTGAGTAGCTTGGAGGGAAACTTGAAGGTAGTGGTGTTCCCTGTATCTGCTACTGTTGTCTTTCTAGATGGAAGTGGTTGTGAGTTTGGAAGGTGCTGTCTGAGGATATTTGGTGAATTTCTGCAGTGCACACTGCTGCTACTGAGCATCGGTGCGGGGAGTATTCCATCACACTCCTGAGTTATGCCTTGTTAGTGGTGGACAGGCTCTGTAGGTAGTTACTCACTGCAGACTCTGACCTGCTCCTAGAGAAAGTGAGGACGGCAGATGCTGGAGATCAGAGTCGAGAATGTGGTGCTGGAAAAGCACAGCAGGTCAGGCGGTATCCGAGGAGCAGGAGAATCGACGTTTCAGGCATAAGCCCCTCATCATGAATCCCGAATAGTTGATTCTCCTGCTCCTCGTATGGTGCCTGACCTGCTGTGTGTTTCCAGCACCACATTCTTGACTCTGACTTGCTCTTGTAGCCACTGTGTTTATGCGGTGAATCTAGTTAAATTTCTGGTCAATGGTAACTTCCAGGATGTTGATAGTGGAGGATTCAGTGATAGTCATATCATTGAATGTCAAGGGGCTGTGGTTAAATGATCTCTTATTGGTGATGGTCATTGCCTGGCATTTGTATGGGGTGAATGTTACTTGCCATTTGTTAGCTCAAGCCTGGATATTGTCCAAATCTTGTTGCATATGAACATGGATTGCTTCCATAACTGAGGAATCATGAATGGTGTTGAACATTGTGCAATCATCAGCGAACATCCAGTTTCTGACCTTATGATGGAGGGTGGGTCATTGATGAAGCAGCTGAAAATGTTTGTGCCTAGAACACTACTCTGAGGTATTCCTGCAGAGATGTCCTGGACTGACCTCCAACAACCATGACCGTCTTCCTTTCTGCCAGGTATGACTCTAATCAGTGGAGGGTTTGCTCCTGATACCCATTGATTGCAGTTTTGCCAGGGCTCCTTGATGCCACACTCAGTCTAATGCAGCCTTGATGTCAAGGTCTGTCACTCTCACCTCTGGAATTCCATTCTTTTGTCCATGTAATGAAATCAAGAGCTGAGTGGCCCTGGCAGAACCCAAACTGGGCCTCACTGATCAGGTTGTTGCTGAGCAGGTGCTGCTTGACAGCACAGTTGATTACACCTTCCATCACTTTACTGAAGATCCAGAGTAGACTGATGGGGTGGTAATTATCCAGGTTGGATTTCTCCTGCTTTTTATGTACTGAATGTACCTGGGCAATTTTCCACGTTGACGGGTAAATGCCAGTGTTGTAACTGTATTGCAACAGCTTGGCTAGGGGAGCTGCAAGTTCTGGAGCACAAATCCTCAGTATGATTTCAGGAAGGTTGTCAGGGCCTGTAGTCTTTGCAGTATCCAGTGTCTCCAATCATTTCTTGATATCACATGGAGTGAATCGAACTGGCTGTAGGCTAGTCTCTGTGATGCTGGGGACCACTGGAGGAGGACAAGATGGATCAGCCACTCGGCACTTCTGGCTGAAGATTGTTGTGAAAGCTTCAGCTTTCTCTTTTGTACTGATGTACTGAACTGTTCTATCTTTGACGATAGGGATATTTGTGGAGCCTTTTCCTCCAGTGAATTGTTTAATTGTCCACCACCATTCATGACTGATGTGGCAGGACTACAGAGTTTAGATCTGATCCATTGGTTGTGCGAGCATTTAGCCCTGTCACTTGCTGCTAATCCTGTTTGGCATGTAAGTAGTCCTGTTTGATGGTTTTACCAGGTTGACACCTCATCTTCAGGAATGCCTGATGCTGCTCCTGGCATGGCCTCCTGCATTCTCCTTTGAACCTGGGTTGATCCCCTAACTTGATGATAATGGTTGAATGGGGGATATGCTAGGCAGTGAGATTACAGATTGCTCTGGAGTACAATTCTGCTGCTGTCGATTGCCCACAGTGCCTCATGGATGTCCAGCCTTGCGTTGCTAGATCTGTTTGAAGTCTGTCCCATTGAGCACAGTGATAGTGCCATTGAACATAATGGCAATTTTCAATGTGATGATGGGACTTTGTCTCCACAAGGACTGTGCGGTGGTCACTCTTACTGATACTGTCATGGACAGATGCGTAGCAGCTGGCAGATTGAAACGATGGGGCCAGGTATATCGGTCCCCTTGATGTTCCAGAAAACTGTCTCAAATTCATTTAAGAAATGCCTTTGGGATTCAGGCTTGTTTGCCTTTTCCAGTCCACCTGCAAATTAACGCCTTCTCATTTTAACAATTCTTCAATCTCCATGTTTGTGTGTTCTGCTACTTTATCAATAATGTCAGATCCATTTTACACTTGCATTTCTCAGACAATACTTAAAATCGACCAGACATAAACGCGTGCAGAATGATACCTCGTTGTTTAAGCTTTTATGAATAGGGTTTTAGGACAGAGTGGAGTTTTCATTATAGGATGGGGGCATCATTGGCAAGGCTAGCATTTGTTAAACATCCCCAGCTGCCCTTGTAAGGCATTCAATATCAACCACATTGCTGTGGATCTGGAGTCACACATAGGCCAGACCAGGTGAGGACAGTACAGTCCCTTCCTTAAAGAACATCAGTGAACCAGTTTTTATTTTAAACAAGTGTGAGCAGTGGTCGTGTGGTCACTACTTTCCATTTCAGATTTTTTTATTGAATCCAAACTTCACCGTCTATCACTGTGGGATCCAAACCCATTTTCACAGAACATTAGACTGGGGTTCTGAATTTTCTGATCCAGGGTTATCGCCTTTACATTATCATTTGCCCTGGCCTGACAAACACATTAAAGCTATTTAAATGAGCTAGCTACAGCGAGTCTGAATGCAGAGAGTGATGATTCTCCAATCCTTCTGGAATCCAGGACAGACTCAGCACAACGGGAGTTTGCAAATATAATTCCACTGTTCAAAAGAAGGAGGGAGAGGGAAAACCGCACATACAGGCCAGTTAGCCTGACATGAGTTGTCAGGAATATGGTGGAATCCATTATTGGAGATGTATTACCAAGGCACATCATGGATTATGAAAATCAAATCATGTTTTAAGACTTAGAAATTTGAGGGCATAACTGAGTGGATGAGGTGTATTAGGATTTCCAAAAGCCATTTCATAAGGTGATGGGTGAAATAATATGACACATAGCGAGCCCCTTAAAGAAACTGCATGTATTATTAACATGAATTCTGTAAACTTATGTCTTTCTCTGCTTTCTGCTTCTGGAATTTTCTTTGAAGTTACGAGAACTTCTCCCCTAGACCTGCCCAAACTGGTTTGGAGATTACCAAACACACCACACCTCTGCTGTGTCAGATCTATTCTTTCTGAATGAACCTATTGATTTCTTCTGGATGGCTCTAACTTGGTGTATTGTGATTTCTATGGCTAGGCAACACCAGTTTTTCTTTTCTGTCTTTTTCTTTCCTGATGCATTTAACTATTCTCCTCTAAATACCTCATTTAAATGTATGAGATCAAAGCAAATCTCCAAGGTTCACATCATCACTCACAGAGTACATCTAAAATTAAGCCAAAAACTGTGTTCTCTCTTCTTAACACGCAATATAGTAACATATAAGGCTATACATAATTTCTCCACCTTAGAACTAAAGTTCCCAAGCTATAAAGCATAATGAAAGTTCATCATAGCTGGATTCATGACTGAAGTTTGCTGAATGTTATGTTTGCTTTGGCAATTCTGAAATGTGTTTCATTGCCTATATAGTTAGTTTCAAAAAGTGTGCTGCTGAGTCATAGAGTCATAGAGATGTACAACACAGAAACAGACCCTTTGGGTCTAACCCGTCCATGCTGACCAGATATCCCAAACCAACCTCGTCCCACCTGCCAGCACCCAGCCCATATCCCCCCAAACCCTTCCTATTCATATACACATGCAGATGCCTTTTAAATGTTGCAAGTGTACCAGCCTCCACCACATCCTCTGGCAGCTCATTCCACACACGTACTACCCTCTGCGAGAAACAGTTGCCCCCTAGGTCTTTTTTATATCTTTCTCCTCACACCCTAAACCTATGCCATCTAGTTCTGGACTCCCCCACCCCAGGGAAAATACCTTGTTTACTTACCCTATCCATGCCCCTCATGATTTTATAAACCTTTATAAGGTCACCCCTCAGCCTCCGACGCTCCAGGAAAACAGCCCCAGCCTGTTCAACCTCTCCCAATAGCTCAAATTATCCAATCCTGGCAACATCTTTGTAAATCTTTTCTGAATCCTTTCATGTTTCACAACATTCTTCCAATAGGAAGGAACCAGAATTGCTCGCAATATTCCTAAAGTGGCCTAACCAATGTGTTATTTAGCTGCAACATGGGGTAACTAGGGAAAGAAATAGGGCCCCTCAAAGATCAGCAAGACGGCATTTGTGCAGAGCTTCAGGAGATGGGAGAGATACTAAACAAGTGTTTTGCATTAGTATTTACTGTGGAAAAGGGCAAGGAAGATATAGAAGGTAGGAAAACATCTGGTGACATCTTGAAAAAAATTTCCATATTACAGAGGAGGAAGTGCTGGATGTCTTGAAACACAGAAAAGTGGATAAATCCCCAGGACCTGATCAGGTATACCTTAGAACTCTGTGGGCAACTGGTGAAGTGATTGCTGGGCCCCTTGCTGAGATATTTGTATCATCGATAGTCACAGGTGAGGGGTTGGAAGACTGGAGGTTGGCTAACATGGTGCCACTATTTAAGAAGGGTGGTAAGGACAAGCCAGGGAACTATAGACTGGTGAGTCTGACATCGGTGGTGGGCAATTTGTTGGAGGGAATCCTGAGGGACAGGATGTACATGTATTTGGAAAGGCAAGAACTGATTATGGATAGTCAACATGGTTTTGTGCATGGGAAATCATGTCTCACAAACTTGATTGAGTTTTTTGAAGAAGTAACAAAGAAGATTGATGAGGGCAGAGCAGCAGATGTGTTCTATATGGACTTCAGTAAGACGTTTGACAAGTTTCCTCATGAGAGATTGGTGAACAAGGTTAGATCTCACGGAATACAGGGAGAACTAACCATTTGGATACAGAACTGGCTCAAAGGTAGAAGACAGAGGGTGGTAGCGGAGAATTGTTTTTCAGATTTGAGGCCTGTGACCAGTGGAGTGCCACAAGGATCGGTGCTGGGCCCTCTACTTTTCATCATTTATATAAATCATTTGGATGTGAGCATAAGAAGCATAGTTGGTAAGTTTGCAGATGACACCAAAATTGGAGGTGTAGTGGATAGCAAAGAGGGTTACCTCAGAGTACAACAGGATCTGGACCAGATGGGCCAATGGGCTGAGAAGTGGCAGACGGAGTTTAATTTAGATGAAAGCGAAGTGCTGCATTTTGGGAAAGCAAATCTTAGCAGGACTTATACACTTAATGGTAAGGTCCTTGGGAGTGTTGCTGAACAAAGAGACTTTGGAGTGCAGGTTCATCGCTCCTTGAAAGTGGAGTTGCAGGTAGATAGGATAGTGAAGAAGATGTTTGGTATGCTTTCTTTTATTGGTCAGAGTATTGAGTACAGGAATTGGGTTAACGTACCTACTGCTTGGATGGTGATAACTTGTCATTAAGTTAAATCCAGTCAGAGGCATTGTTTCTCAGCCAGTCAGTGGGTTAACTCATTATTTGATCAAAGGTGCAGGGTTAAGTGCCTCTGGAGCAGTGAAGTACATTATATCCCCAATGGTTAACCAGTCATTCTTGATGCAGTGACTGTCTAGTTTCAGTAAGCATAGACCATTCTTACATTTCTTTGAGATAATTTCCTTTCTGAATGCCTGTTTGGGTTTTGAGATATTGGACCTTTCATTTCTGGAGGTAACAGGGTGCTAGATCCTGAAATTTAACTTTCAAATGATGAGACAGTGGTTAGTTCAGCAATCGACACTGTGCATGGCTTTCATTACATGCACTCCTTACCTGTCCCAGTACCTAGTAATGGTTTAATTGATTTGGTACCAATGGATAGAATGGGCCAGGGGGACATCTTATTGCAACTAGGAAAATGGAAACCATCAGTAATTCAAGCTCACGCTTAACACATCTTCAGCAGCAAATGATCACCATTGTTGTCCCACCTGCTAATCCCATTTTATTCCTATGACCCCTTCCCATGTCTGACTATTTGCACCAACTCTTTTGTTGACATCACTAAGAATGATTAGCTTGTCCAACATTGATTCAGATGGTTCAAAGGGTGGGTTTTTGTTTGATCTGAATTAGTCTGATTTCAGTTCCAGACCACAAGTGTTTGATTAGAATCCTGAAGGGTTTATTCAAAGTTGAGAATGTTTAAGCTCAGTTGTGACAAATCAAACTTTAAGACTAGGAATTAAAGGTAACAGCTAAGTTAATGATGTGATGGAGAAACAAATGCTTTCTGTAGTTTGACTATTGTAAAGTGATGGTTTTGGGATAGATAGGATTATATTTTAATCGTGTGTTTCAAAATATTTTAGATTATCAACACACGCTACATGGCTGAATGAACACTGCACCACACCAGAACAGAGGAACTGAGAAATCACAAAAATGATTCATGTCAGATGTATTATACCAAAATTTATGTAAAGCGAACAGATGTTTTATTCTATTTTATATTGTTTTACTTTTGTGTAATAAACTTCTGTTTTATTGTTAAAACCAAATTGGCAGCATTACATGCTTGTGTTTCAGTGAAAGACTGTATATGAAAAAAAATATGATCAATCAAGCCAGATTTCATTAATAACATCATCTGGGATTATAATAACAGCTTTAACATTCACACCATATCACTTCTGACATTGCATGCCAAGAACTGACCACCATTCTGGTCCTCAATAACTATCACTGAGGAAAAAGGCCAGCAAGCTAAGTTTGTGCACACATTGTAAACAGGAACGTGGAGGTGCTAGTAGAGGGATAGTGAAGAAGGTGACTGCCTTTTCCATAGACCAGGCACAGCCAGCCTGAACCCAGAGAGTGACCTGGTCATTGCTATGTCCTGAGTCAATGGTAATGCACAGCACAGCAAAACAGGAAGAAGGTCATTGGTCTACTATGATTTTTGTTTAATTCATTTTTGGGAGGTAGGGTGTCGCTGGGCAGGCCTGTATTTATTGCCCATGCCTAATTGCCTAGAAGGTAATTAAGTGTCAACCACATTGCTGTGGGTCTGAAGTCACATCGGCCAGACCAGAAAGGGACAGCAGTTTCCTTCCCTAAAGGATTATCATGAACCAGATGGGTTTCCTGAAAATTGACAATGGTTTCATAGTCATCGTTAGAATCTTAATTTCAGATTTTTAACTGGATTCAAATTCCACCATCTGTCATTGTAGGATTTGAACCTGGGTTCCCAGGACAATACCTGATTATCTGAATTAATAGTCTCATGATAAACCCACAATCCCATTGCCTCCCCAGAAGTATGTTAGTGAGCTCACACTCACAAGGCCACTACTCTGTCTAACCCTGCCACTGCACATGCCTCTCACCAGTCCCACGGAGTACAACTCTTACTATTCCCACATCATGTTCAGTCAAGGGCTCTGACTCACTTCAGCCCCCCAAAACTATTAACCCTTACTACTCCTATACTTCCTACTCACTGGGGGCACCTCACCATCTCTCTTGTGTCTCCATTGATCTTTATCATACTCAGTCACCTTTTGTTTCACTTAAGGAAATAGTGGCTCCCATCTGGCCTCAGAGAGTATCCATGTGTGTTTGTCTCCATGTGTGCGTGTGTGTATGTGTTTGTGTCCGTGTCCGTGTGTGTGTGTGTGTGTCCATGTGTGTCTCCAAATGTGTGTGTCCGTGTGTGCATATCCATGTGTGTGTGTGTCCATGTGTGAATCAATGTGTGTGTCTGCGCGCGTGTGTGCCCGTGTGTGTGTCCATGTGTGAGTCCATGTTTGTATCAGTGTTTGTGTGTCTATGTGTGTGTGTGCCTCCATGTGTGTGTCCATGTGTGTCTCCACGTGTGTGTCCACGTGTGAGTGTGTCAATGTGTGTATCAGTGTTTGTGTGTCTATATGTGTGTCCATGTGTCTATGTATCTGTTTTTGTGTATGTGTCTGTGTGCGTGCACATGTGTATGTGTGTGTGCATGTGCATGCATGTGTGACTGTGACTCTGTGTGTAAATGTGACTGAGTTTCTGTGTGAGACTATGTGCTTGAGAGTGTGGGTGTGACTGTGTGTATGTCTTTGACTGTAACTGAGTATGTTTGTGGGTGTGAGACTGTGTGTGTTTGTTTTTGTATCGACTGTGATTGTGTGACGTTGTGTGTGTTGTAAATGTCAGGCAAAAAGCTCCTCACTCTTCTGGAGGAGAAAATGCTGAACTTGGCTGGAGGAGAGCAGGGTGTCTTGCGTGGGGATGAAGAGATCTCAATGGCAAACCACCCCAGCAGCTTCATGCTGTGCTTCTATTAATACCAGTGCTAACCCATTCATCGTCTGAGTTAGCACTTACTCCCCTACACAGCAGTTTTTTTTAAAGATTAGATTACTTACAGTGTGGAAACAGGTTGTTCGGCCCAACTAGTCCACAACGACCCGCCGAAGCGCACCCACCCAGACCCATTCCCCTACATTTACTCCTGCACCTAACACTAAGGGCAATTTAGCACGGCCAATTCACCTAACCTGCACATCTTTGGACTGTGGGAGGAAACTGGAGCACCCAGAGGAAACCCACGCAGACACGGGGAGAATGTGCAAACTCCACACAGTCAGTCACCTGAGGCTGTAATTGAACCGGGGTCTCTGGTGCTGTGAGGCAGCAGTGCTAACCACTGAGCCACCGTGCCAGCCACTCCTAAATAACTATAACACAGGATACATCAGCGAGGTGCTGACCTACATCCTCACAGGATACATCAACGAGGTGCTGACCTACACCCTCACAGGATACATCAGTGAGATATTGACCTGGATCCTCCCTTGATTCATTACTGGGCTCAAGTTTTGCTGCTGTCATTGCATCCTCCACATTTGAATCATGGAGGACGCAGGGAATGAATGTTTTCCCAGGAATTATTGAGCTGAAGCTTTTTGTAATTAGTGCACTTCCTTGTGCCTGATCAGAATCATCATCTTCTCCTTCCAACCCTTGTATGCCAGGCATGATTTTGAAGCACAGTTACTGTTTCAGACAGGTCGTTGCAGAATTGTATTTCAAGTCCCATCGAAACCACCTGGTGACGCTATTCTGAGCATTCCTGGGATTCATTCTTCTGTTGTAGTTCCCCAAATCTCTGTTTTCATAGCCAGAGGGATCTCTATCTCTGCTTTCATATTGATAGTCGGCTTGTATCTAGGTGGTCTCAGATCGCCACTGTTAGTGAATCCTCCATTCCTTGTGTTACTGCTCAGTGTTCCATTTGAGCCATGAAGGAAAGAATTATTTCTCAGGTTTCTTTTTATTCAGACTGACATCTATTCCTAAAATGTGCTTTTCTCTGAAAATGTCACTCTAGTTCATAGTAAGAGTTTGCCCATGTCCAACAGTTTAGCACAGTCCAGCAACATAAAGGAAAGCACTGATTGTGGAATCTCCAAGTCAAATGTTTGCAATCTTGTACACAGTCTGTCAAATCCCATTATATATTATAAATTTCTAACAGGACGAGATTGACTACTTGATGCAGGGAGGATGTTTTTGTTTTTGAGCAGTCTCGAACCAGGGGTCATGGTCTTGGGGTATGGGATGGGCCGCTGTGGAGTGAGATGAGGAAGAACGTCTTCACTCAAAGGGTAGTGAACCTGTGGAATTCTATACCATAGAAGGCTGTGTAAGCCAATCAACTGAATAGATTAAAGAACGAGAGGGAGGATTTTTGTTTGAGATTTTTAAAGGCCTCTAGTTAGGTGTGGGGTGGAAGAGTGATTATGGCATTGAGAGAATCAACTATGATCACACTGAATGGTGGAGCAACTTTGAAGTGGTGACTGGTCTAATCCTGCTCCTAGCTTCTAAGTGTCTATGTTAAATTACTTGAGTTGCCAAAAGGCCAGTGTGTAAGACCAGTGTGCAGTGATTCTGACACATAAAGAATGGGGAGGTGATTCTGGGCAACTTCATTCAGGATGAAATCACAGGGCAGAAGAAAGCACAGCTTCAGGAATGGGAGAGTATTACTGCCAGAGAACTTTGGGAAGATCTGGAAAGTTAACACACTGTGAAAGAGCTGGTGTGGGAAAGAAGAATTTCTCCTCCTCCTTCTGGGATATTGTGAAATTTGGCTGTCTGAATATAGAATTGGCTGGTCCTTAGAAGACTGTGGTGGTAGTAAATGGAGAATATTCAGCCTGGTGACCAGTAGTGTTCCGCAGGGATCTGTTTTGTTTAGATTACTTACAGTGTGGAAACAGACCCTTCGGCCCAACAAGTCCACACCGACCCACCAAAGCGTAACCTATCCAGACCCATTCCCCTACACCTAACACTACGGGCAATTTAGCATGTCCAATTCACCTAATCTGCACATTTTTGGATTGTGGGAGGAAACCCACTCAGGCAAGAGGAGAATGTGCAAACCCCACACAGAGAGTCGCCTGAAGCAGGAATTGAACCCGGGTCTCTGGCGCTATGAGGCAGCAGTGCTAACCACTGTGCCACCGTGCCACTCACTCTTTGTTATTTTTATAAATGACTTGGATAAAGAATGGGATAGTAAGTTTGTCGTTGACACGAAGGTTGGTGGAGTTGTGGATAATGTGCAGGGCTGTTGTAGGTTGCAACGGAACATTGACACGATGCAGAATTATCCTGAGAAGTGGCAGACAGAGTTCAACTTGGAAAAGTGATTTATTTTGGAATGTCAAATTTGAATGCAGAATACAGAGTTAAAGGCAGGATTCTTGGCAGTGTGGAGGAACAGATGGACCTTGGGTTCCGTGTCCATACATCCCTCAACGTTGCCACCCAAGTTGATAGGGTTGTTAAGAAGGCAAATGGTCTGTTGGCTTTCATTAGCAGGGAGATTGAGTTAAGAGTTGCGAGGTTATGCTGCAGCTCTATAGAGCCCTGGTTACACCACACTTGGAATATTGTGTTCAGTTCTGGTTGCCTCATTATAGGAAGGATGTAGATGCTTTAGAGAGGGTGCAGAGGAGATTTACCAGGAATGGAGGACATGTCTTATGATGAAAGATTGAGGGAGCGAAGGCTTTTCACATTGGAACAAAGAAGGGTGAGAGGCGACTTGACAGAGGTGTTGAGCGGCATAGATAGAGTGCATAATCAGAGATTTTTTCCTAGGGTGGAAATGGCTATCACAAGGGGGCAAAATTTTAAAGTGATTGGAGGAGGGTTTAGGAGAGCTGTCAGAGGTAGGTTCTTTACACAGAGAGTGGTGGGTGTGTGGAATGCACTGCCAGTGGTGATAGTAGAGTCAGATACATTAGGGACATTTAAGCAACTCTTGGATAGGCACATGGATGATAGTAAATTGAAGGGTGTGTAGGTTAGTTTGATCTTGGAGTAGGAAAAAGGTCGGCACAACAACGAGGGCCGAAGGGCCTGTACTGTGCTGTAAGGTTCTATGTTTCGATGTAAACATAGAACATAGAAAAGTACAGCATAGAACAGGCCCTTCGGCCTACCATGTTGTGCCAAGGATTAATCCTAATGTAATATAAAATAACCTAACCTATGCACTACTCAACTCACTGCTATCCATGTGCATGTGTATAATGACTCTGCTTCCACCACCACCACTGACAATGCATTCCATGCATTCACAACTCTCTGTGTAAAGAACCTACCTCTGACTTCCCCTCTATACCTTTCTCCTAATAAACTATGACCCCCTCATGCCAGTCAATCCTGCCCCGGGGAATAAGTCGCTGGCTATTGACTCTATCTATTCCTCTCATTATCTTGTACACCTCGATCAGGTCACCTCTCTTCCTCCTTCTCTCCAGAAAGAAAAACCCACCCTTAATCAACCTCTCTTCATAAGGCAAGCCCTCCAGTCCAGGCAGCATCCTGGTAAGCCTTCTTTGCACCATCTCCAAAGCCTCTTTCCTATAGTAGGACGACCAGAACTGGACACAATATTCCAAGTGTGGTCTCACTGGGGACTTGTAGAGCTGTAGCAAAACCTCGCGGCTCTTAAACTCGATCCCCCTGTTAATGAAAGCCAAAACACCATATGCTTTCTTAACAACCCTATCCATGTGGGTGGCATCTATGAGGGATCTATGTACTTGAACACCAAGATCCCTCTGTTCCTCCAAATTGCCAAGAATCCTGTCCTTAATCCTATATTCAGCATTCGGGTTCGACCTTCCAAAATGCATCACTTCGCATTTATCCAGGTTGAACTCCATTTGCCATTTCTCAGCCCAGCTCTGTATCCTGTCTATGTCCCACTGCAACCTGCAATAGCCCTTGATACTATCAATGGCACCTCCAACCTTTGTGTCAATTGCAAATTTACTAACCCACCCCACAACCTCCTCATCCAAGCCATTTATAAAAACTACAAAGAGCAGAGGCCCAAGAACAGAGCCCTGCGGGACCCCACTCAACACTGACTTCCAGGCGGAATACTTTCCATTTACAACCACTCTCTGCCTTCTGTCAGCCAACCAATTCTGAATCCAGATAGCCAATTCTCCCTGTGTCCCATACTTCCTGACTTTATGAATGAGCCTACCATGGGGAACCAGATAAAATGCCTTGCTGAAGTCCATATACTCCACATCCACTGCTTGACCTTTGCCAACCTGTCTTGTCACCTCCTCAAAGACTCAATAAGATTTGTGAGGCATGACCTGCCCCTCACAAAGCCATGCTGACTGTCTTTAATCATGCTTTGCTTTTCCAAATAGTCATAATTCCTATCCCTCAGAATTCTTTCCAAAACTTTGCTGACCACAGATGTAAGACTGACTGGTCTGTAATTGCCAGGGATTTCCCTATTACCCTTCTTGAAAAGAGGAACAACATTCGTCTCCTTCCAACCCTCCGGTAGGACTCCAGTGAAGATTGAGGGAGCAAAGATCTTCGCCAGCAGCTTAGCAACCTACTTTCTTGCTTCCTGGAGCAGCCTAGGATAAATCTAGTCTGGCCCTGGGGGCTTATCAATCTTAATGTTTGTCAAAATTTCCAGCACATCAACTTCATCAATCTTGATCTGGTCAAGCTCCTCAAAGTTCTCATTCACAACAAGGTCCTTTTCCTTTTTGAAAATCAAAGCAAAAACTCATTTAGTGCTTACCCTATCTGCTGAGACTTCATGCACAAGTTCCCTATGCTATCCCTGATCAGCCCTGCCTTCTCCCTGACCATTCTCTTATTTCTCACGTATGAGTAAAATGCCTTTGGGTTCTCTCTAATTCTTCTTGCCAAGCCTTTTTCGTGCCCCCTCCTGGTTCTCCTCAGTCCATTTCTGAGCTCTTTCTAGCAAGCCTGTAATCCTCTAAAGCTGTGCTAGACCCTTGCTTCCTCCATCTTACGTAAGCTGCCTTCTTCCTATTGACGAGAAGCTCCTCTGTTCTCGTCATCCAAGGTTCCTTAATATTAGCCCTTCTTACCCGTCTCAGAGGAACAAATTCATGCACCACTCGCAACAACTCCTTCTTAAACAGTCTCCACATGTCTGCTGTGCCCTTTCTGTGGAACAATTGCTCCCAATCTGTACTTCCAAGTCCTGTCTGATTGCGTCATAATTTCTTTTTCCCCAATTAAATATCTTCCCTTGGTACTGCTCCTTTCACTCTCCAAGGCAATGCTAAATGTGAAGCAGTTGTGATCGCTTTCACCAAAGTGCTCTCCCACCGCAAGATTTGACACTTGTCCTGGCTCATTGCTGAGCACCAAATCCAAAATGGCCTCTCCCCTCATTGGCCTGTCTACATACAGAGTAAGGAAACCCTCCTGAACACACCTGACAAAAACGGCTCCATCCAAACCATCTCTGCATTTTTCTATAATCTGCCCACCTGTGAGTTCTTCAATCTCTCTACTGCTATTAGGGGGTATGTAGAAAACCCCCAATGAGGTGGCTGTTCCCTTGCTGTTCCTAACTTACACCCATACTGACTCAGTAGACAAACCTTCCACAACAACCTTCATTTCTGTAGCTGTGATGCACTCTCTGATTAGCAATGCTACACCCCCTCCTCTTGTTCCACCCTCCCTGTTCTTTTTAAATTTTCTAAATCCTGGAACATCAAGCAACCATTCCTACCCCTATGAAACCCACGTCTCCATTATGGCCACAACGTCGTATCCCCAAGTACTGATCCATGCTCTAAGTTTGTCACTCTTATTTCTGACACTCCTTGCGTTAAAACAGACACATCTTAACCGATCCCTTTGTTTCATCACAAGAATCCCACCTCGCTGCCAAACTAATTTAAACCCTCCTGAATCACACGAGCAAATCTCCCACCCAGGACATTTGTGCCCCTCCAGATCAGGTGCAACCCGTCCTTCATGTACAGGTCTCACCTTCCCCAGAAGGCATCCCAATGGTCTAGGTATCTGAAGCCCTCCCTCCTGCATCAGCCTCACAGCCACATGTGAAGCTGCATTCACTAACTGTTCCTCACCTCACTATCTCGTGGCACTGGTAGCAAACCTGAGATCACAACTCTACTTGTCCTGCTCTTCAGCATCCAACCTAACTCTCTGTAGTCACTTTTCAGATCCTCAATCCCTTTCCTGGCTACATCATTGGTGTCAATATGTACCACCATTTCTGGCTGCTCACCCTCCCCCTTCAGAATCCTGTAAACCCGATCGGTGACATCCTGGACCCTGGCACCGGGAGGCAACAGACCTTCCGGGAGTCCCGTTCCTGACCACAAAATCTCCTGTCAATCCGTTTAGCTATCGAGTCCCCTACCACTAGCACTTTTCTATTCTACCCCCTGCACTTCTGAGCCACAGTGCCAGGCTCAGTGACGGAGACTTGACAACTATGGCTTTCCCCTGGTAGGCTGTCCCCACCAGCACTATCCAAAATGGTATACTTATTGCTGAGGAGAACGGCCATAGCAGATCTCTGCTCTGACCATCAGATCCCTTTCCTCCCCTTGACTGTAACCAGCTGTCCTTATCCTGTGTCTGGGGAGTGACCACCTTCTCAATTTCTCCCTCAGCCTCCCGGATGATTCGTAAAAACTTTCCGGCAGCCCTCGTTTCTCTCTGCCCTGTCTCCACACCACTGTTCAAAAGAATGTTTTTTCCTCACCTTCCAGCAGTCCTGCGCTTCTCCCTCACACCTCTTCACAAATACCCTATACCATCACAGGATACATCAGTGAGGTGCTGATCTATACCCTCACAGTATACATCAGCGAGGTGTTGATCTATACCCTCACAGGACACATTAGCGAGGTGCTGACCTATACCCTCAGAGTATATATCAGTGAGGTGCTGAACTATACCCTCAAAGGATACATCAGTGAGGTGATGATCTATACCCTCACAGTATACATCAGTGAGGTGCGGATCTATACCCTCACAGGATACATCAGTGAGGTGCTGATCTATACCCTCACAGTATACATCAGCGTGGTGCTGTTCTATATGCTCACAGGATATATCAGTGAGGTGCTGATCTGTACATCACAGGATACATCAGCGAGGTGCTGACCTATACCCTCACAGGATACATTAGCAAATGACCAAGCATTGCTCATCTCTCCCAGTCACTGAGTCCTTGGATGCAGATAGCCTCAGAGCTAAGGAATCCTGGACCTATGATATTGTTGACTGCAGCCAACACACTGCACTATGATGGGGACAACACCTAGGCTGAACACAGTGTGTAGGGACTTGGATTAGGCATGTTTACACACACCATTCCACTTTTACACCCATTAGGATTGTGACTTTTCATTCTTTCCACAATTTCCAACCTCCTTGACACTGTCCATGTCATGCTAGGAAGGGGAAACTTCTAGCTGCTACCTTTCAAACTGCATGGTGGCTCAGTGGTTAGCAATGTTGTCTTACAGAAGCAGGTACCTGGGTTCAATTCCACCCCCAGGTCACTGTCTGTGTGGAGTTTGCTCTTTCTCCTCCTGTCTGCGTGGGTTTTCTCTGGGTGCCCTGGTTTCCTTCCATAGTTCAAATGAGTGCAGGTTAGGTGGATTGGCCATATTAAATAGTTCCATAATGTACAGGGATGTGGAGGGTAGGTAAATTAGTCATGGGAAATGTGGAGTTATGGGGTTAAGTGAGGCAGGGGTGTTGGATGCCCTTTGAATATTTGGTGCAGACTCAATGGGCCAAATGGCCTCTATGTGCACTGTAGGGATTCAATGAAACTAGGGCCCCCTTTATTCTTGATGGAAAATTAACATGTGAAGAGGAGATGGTGATGTGTCCTGCTGAACATATATAGATCTCACAAATTTTGTAATCGGCTGATCTAGTCATTTACAGCAATGCTGACTGTGGAGTCCTGCTGTTTGTCCACACTCTAACAATGATAACATTACAAAGGCACTTCTTGGGTGTAAGGCATCAAGGAATATTTTCAAGTACAGTACTGAGCCATGCGAGTGAGTACAGATGGAAGGTGTTATCAAAAGCAGCTGCTCGGTGACATCCAGTTTGGGTTCCGCCAAGACCAGTCAGCTCCTGATCTCATTACAGCCTTGGTTCAAACATGGACAAAAGAGCTGAATTCCAAAGTGACAGCCCTCAACATCAAGGTTGCAGTTGACCAAGTGTGGCATCAAGGAGCTCTGGCAAAACTGATGTCAGTGGGAATTGGGGGGCAAACTCTCCACTGGGTAAAGTCATACCTGGCATTTAGGAAGATAGTTGTTGGAGGTCAATCATCCAGCTCCAGGACATCTCTGCAGGGGTTCCTCAGCATAGTGTCCTTGGCCTAACCATCTTCAGCTACTTCATCAATGACGTTCCCTCCATCATAAGATTAGAATATTTGGGGATGTTCACTGATGATTGTATAATGTTCAGCACCAATCATGACTCCTCAGATACTGAAGCAGTTAATGTCTAAATGCAACAAGATCTGGACAATATCCAGGCTTGGGCTCACAAATGACAAGTATCATTTGTACACACACAAATGCCAGGACATGACCATCTAATAATAAGAGATTATTGAACTACAACCCCATGACATTCGATGGCGTCACTATCACTGAATTCCTCATTATCAACATCCTGGGGGTTGCCATTGACCAGAAACTCAACTGAACCATCCTGTAAACACAGTGGTTGCAAAAGAGGTGAGAGGCTAGGAATACTCTCAAAGGCAGTCCACTATCTACAAGGTACAAGTCCGGAGAGTGATGGAATATTTCTCACTTGCCTGGATGGGTGCAGCCTCAACAACACTCAAGAAGCTTGAAACCATCGATGCCAAAGTAACCCACATAATTAGCACCACACCCACAAAGATCTACACCCTACACCATCGAGTCTCAGCAAGCTGCAGAATGTACTGAGGCACTGCAGAAATTCACCAAAGACCTTTAGACAGCAACTTCCAAACCTATGGTCACATCCATTTAGAAGAACAGGGAAAACACATAAAATGACAACACCTCTACTTTAATGTTTCCCTCTAAGCCCCTCACCATCCTGACTTGGAAATATATCATTGTTCCTTCACTAGTACTGGGTCAAAATGCTGGAATTCCATCCTTAAGGATATTGTGGATCAACCTATAGCACATGGACTGCAGCAGTTCAAGAAGGCAGCTCACAGCAGTTTTGAATGGATTGCATTTTTTATTGTCACATGTACCGAGGTACAGTAAAAAGTGTTTTAAGTCCTTTACAAGATGTACTATATAAGTGCATCAGGGTGGCAGAACAGTGTGTTGGATATAGTGTTACAGCCACAGAGAAGGTGCAGAGAGAGATCAACATTAACATTCAAGAGCTCCATTCAAAAGTCTGATAACAGCAGGGAAGAAGCTGTTCTTGAATCTGTCTGTACAAACTTTTAACCTTTTCAAGGGCAACTAGAGATGGGCAATAAATACTGGCCCAGATAGGGACGCCCACATTCCAGGAGGAATTAAAACAACCTTGCTTTCTTCCTTACCTTCTCCAGCAGTCACTGTGCAAATTCTGTTAACACAAAATGCGGTGAAAGTGTGAAACTTTCTCACAAAGCATATTTAAGTTAAATACACAGTTATCTGTAAGGGAGAAATGAATTATGTGAAGGCGGCAGTAATAGAAGGTTACGCTGGGAGCATTCAATGAGGAGGTGGAGAGGATAAATGTCTTTGGTGCCTTTTGTACCAGATGGATTGAATCATCTGTTTTGGTGCTGCAGACTCAAACGTCAGATTTAAACTCCACTTGAAGCTCATTCACAAGCAAAGGGCTAAAATTAGTTTCATAAAATATGATTTGATTCAGAAGAGTATATTTATGTTACTTGTATTTCCGTTGCACGATGATGTTAAGTTTGGAGTACTGTGTAGAACTGCGTTGGGCTTGAATAGTGTAATCACCTTTTGAACAGATGGTGAGGATATGCATTAATTATAATAGTCATATGTTCCAACTATATGCAGTTGGAACTCAATTTGAATTGAGAGTTGAGATTTTAGCCATTGAGACAACTTGTGCCTTTGGATTTAAAAGAAGTTACTGAGGAGTCTGTAAGTTAAATCAGTGACCTCTGAAAATTGCCAATTCAACATTTACACTTTTCTAGTTTGCTCGGGAAAGCTGCTGAAGTGATTTGGTTTGAATTACAGTGACTGTGATAACAACATAAGTGCAGGAAACTTCTGTGAGCTTAAAAAAGTAAATTATGTAAATATCTCCTCTGGGGTTTCATAGACGAGTACTTGCATTGTTAACAGACTGAGGAGATTCATGTTTGGTGTCAAATGGTTGTGTGTTATAGATCACTCAGCAAATCTGGATTCCTGCAGCAAGTAATTTGGTGTGTATCTTGCTACCTGGAGCTGTGGGCAGTGATGATGGAGGCTGCAGTTTTCTTTTACATTGTATGGTTGACTAGTAATCTCTCTCGCTCTTATCACTTGCCGTTGGCGTAGGCTGGAAGGATTTGTAGATTGATACTTGTCATGTTACGAACAGATCTTTCTTGGCCATCAGGTTCTGGACTGGAACTCGAATCTGGAGCTTCTGGCTTAGAGGCAGGTACACTGCCCACTGAGCCACAAGACCTCCTAATACTGGCATAAATATATCTGAATGTATTAAGGAACAAGTGTCTTCAATATTTTCAGCAGAGGGGGTTGGTAATATCTGTAGACTGCTGAAAACAACAACAAAAAAAGTTCAGAATTCTAAATGAAAGTCATTCCAAAGTATGGGACTTTGGAACCTGTCACCTTTTGCTAGTTAGATTATGAGCTCTCACACTGAGTGCAGCTGTACCGTTGTGAAATTGCTTGAAGCAAAAGCAAAGGAGGATAGTGTTATTGTGGTTCAATGCTGCTGTCACACACTGTGGTCAATTCTAAGCACATAAATTCAAATGGCGGGTTGAAAGTTATTGCAGCTGATTAGCATTTTATATATCCCACAAACCGAAGCGGGGAATTCAAACGAAAGAGCTGAAGCTAGATCCGAAGGAGCCGTTCCGCTGAAAGTGGCAGTGATCGGCAAAGTGTGCTGCAGAAGGTCCAGTTCATCAGCAGCAGCACGGTCTGAAGGTAACAATCATTTGTCGAAGCACTTTTCTTGGTCAGGCACGTCGACTGAAACCTGTAGCGTTGATGTCATTGAGATTGCATTTTGTCTTGTATTTGTAATTTAACAAGCCTCAATTCTCTTATCCAAAAAAAAGTTAAGCAAAAAAATTGAAACATTTCTTGAGACACTTAGATAAATTCATGAATAGGGAAGGTTTGGAGAGATATGGATAAGGAGTGGGCAGATGGGGCTACTTTAGTTTGGGATTATGTTCGACATAGACTGGTTGGACCAAAGGGTTTGTTTCCGTGCTGTGTGACTCTATGACTCCATGTGGGGGATATTCTGACTGTGCAATTCTTGATCACAAGCTGTTTTTAAGATAAAATCCATTAATATTTCTTTTGTTGGCAAAAGTGGGATAATGTAAGGTGTGGAGACTCAGTTAGAGACAAAAAAAACTGCAGATGCTAAACTCTAAGGTAAATAAGCAGGGAGAACGCAGCAAGACAGGCAGCATCAGGAGGTGTTTTGGGTGTAGCTTCTTCAGGATTGGGGCTGGGTGTAAGGGGAGCTGTAGATAAAGTTCAGGTGAAACCCTTCTTTCAGGACTGGTGTGGAGACTCGGCAGCAGAGTGGGATGTGACAAGGTGCTGGAATGTTTATAAACCTGTAAGAGAATTGATTTTCTGCGATTTTCCCACAGAAAAAGTGGCATGTTTACTGTGTAATTTTAATGGGACAGGCACGTTCTTTTACAAAGAGTGGGTCATCTTTTCCAAGGAGTTTGCTGCTATTGCCTTCACAGTGGTTACCAGGTGCTTCTGTGGATCAGGGTCAACCCTCAATCCACTTGAGGAGATTTTGTAAAATGAAATAGTAATTCTAACACCTTTAATTAAAAACCACTGACTGGAAACCGGCTTTGGGAGCTCATCGAAGCTCCCCAGCTGCGAATATTCAGCATTTTCCTGCTGCATGAAAATCTTCAGTGAGAGATGCGTGGGTCTGTGAGAGGATACAGGTCTCTTCCACTAAACACTGAATGGTAGTAAGGAAGGATTGGATGTTGTGTGGAGGGATAGAGATATATGTATATAGAGAGGTATTAGGAGCAGGACCAGACCATTCGGCCCTTGAGCTGCCTCTCCTAGCCCTCTGCAAACATTTTAGCTGCCTTGTCAATCGATCCCCTATCTAACTAGTCCTGAAGAATATTCAATGATCCTGCATCTGCCATTCTCTGAATGGGGCGGGGGAACAGTTCCATAGCTTCAAGACTCTCTGAGAGAAAGAGAATCTCTCTGACTCCATGTTAAATGGGAGAGCCCTTATTTTTAAAACATGTCCCCTAATTTCAGTGTCTCCTGGGAGGGGAAACATCTGTTTAGCATCCACCCTCTCAGGTCAAGCTCTCTCAGGATTTTGTACATTTCAGGAAGACGTTTCAGTAAGAATTAAAATCTCAGACACTTTTTTTGTATCTGCTTTAATGATTCACATGAGCCTTCTGCTACTGTATGTATCAGACATTATTAGTAGATACAATCTCTTGGCTCTGCTATTGTCCTCATAAATGATTTTTGCACTGTGTCTGGCACCCAGTTAGATTATGATCTAACCAAAATTCTACAGAAGTTTAACATAGGATCATCGAATCCATGCAGTGTGGAAACAGGTCATTTGGCCATACAAGTCCGCACTGACCCTCCGAAGAGTAACCAACCCACAGCCATTCTTCTACTACTCTGCATTTACCCCTGACTAATGCACCTAACCTAAACATCCCTGAACACTATGGACAATTTTACCACGGCCAATTCGCCTAACCTGCACATTTTTGGACTGTGGGAGGAAACTGGAGCACTTGGAGGAAACCCACGCAGACAGGGATGCGCAAACTCCACACAGACAGTTACCAGAGGCTGGCATCAAAGTCAGGACCCTGGCACTGTGAGACAGCAGTGCTAACCGCTGAGCCATAGTGCTGGCGCATGGAATCCCTACAGTGTAGAAACAGGCCATCTGGCCCAACAAGTCCACACCAATCCACTGAAGATCCAGTTCCTTACCCTATTACTCTACATTTACCCCTAACTAATGCACCTAACTTACACATTCCCCCCCCCCCCCGAACACTTTAGCATGGGCAATTCACCTAACCTGCACATCTTTGGATTGTGGAAGGAAACTAGAGCAACATAACCTTTCTGTTTTTAAATTGTACACCTCTGGAAATGAACTCCAGTGCTTTGTTTGTATTTTGGCTGTGTTAGCCTGTCTTTCTGCTTTTAATTTGTACCTCGCTCTTAGTCCTTTACCCTTTCATTCACCTAGATGTGTGTGAACCTTTGCACTGACTTATCTTTATTGCATTCCTCACTTACGTACTTCCACAAATTTATTAATGTCTTCTTATTGTGTATCTCCTCGCCCTCAACTATTAGCTGTGTCCTCAACTTAGAGTCAACTTCAAACTTGAAATTGTCCTTCTGATTGTCAAATCCAAATTATTCATGCAAATGATGCTTCAGTACAAAAATCCTAAAGAACACCCCTATTAACCAGACTGGGTAACTCATTTTAACCTCTATTACCCAGGCTGAGTAACTTGTTGTAACCTCTATTAACTAGACTGAGTAACTCGTTTGAACCTCTATTACCCAGGCTGAGTAACTTGTTGTAACCTCTATTAACCAGACTGAGTAACTCATTTTAACCTCGATTAACCAGGCTGAGTAACTAGTTTTAACCCTGACTCTCCATTTCCTGTTTTGCAGTTTGCTTTCTATTCATTCTGGTCCTCACACTGCCTTAACCATAGAGGTTTAATGTTGAGACAACATTGCAGTACATGCTATCATTTCTGACCCACTTTTAACATTGACTGAGAAATGCAAAGCAGCGATGAAGAGCTAGCCCAGCCTCCATGCCTGAATATATTTGTAGTTATATTTTTACACTTTCTTCCAAATGGAATCAGATTGATTTTCTTACTGATGTCAGGAAGAATAGATCTTCACACAGATCGTCACTCTCTATTTTATTTCACACCAAATGTTTCCTCAACAATTTCTGAAGACATTTCCATTTCAGAAGAATTGTTATTTTTCCAGATTGAGCATGGACTTCTTTTGAATGTCAGGCAGAGAATACTGTTTCCCCATATTGTAGGAGGTGACACACTTTAGACTGGGCTCAGGCTGTTTGATAAGTGTGAAAATCTACAACTGTATTCAAATAAAAGTACAGAATGACTAATGAGGAGAGGATGCTTTGATATAAAGGGCACACTGTTCCCAGAGACAGACATTAACAAAACACACAAGTGGTAGGTGCAGAACGCTACTTAGCCCCTCAGTATAATATGATCATAACTGATTTGTTTGTGGTCTCAGTCTGAGTTCCTGCTCACACCCCATTCCCTCATAGAAAAACATCTGTGTGACTCTGCCTTATAATCAGCCAGCCTCCACTGCTGCCTGAGGTGGGGAATTCCAAACATTGATGCATCTCTGAAAGAAGAAATTCCTCCTCATCTCCTTCGTAAATGGGAGACCTCTTGTTACGAAATTGCACTTTCTGGTTCTAGATTCTCCAATGAGGGGAAACAACCTCTCAACATCCATTCTGATGAATCCCTTCAGGATCTTATATGTTCCAATTAGATCAGATTTCATTCTTTTAAACGCCAATGAGTACAGGATCAACTTCCTCTATCTTCCATCAGAAGGCAACCTTATAGTCACAGAAATCATCCTAGAGAACCTTTGAACTGCCTTTAAATGAGGACAGCAAATCCAAAAACAATACTCTGGATGTGGTCTCATGAATGCCCTCTACCGTTATACCTGTTGCAATAAAAGCTAACATTGTATTTGCCTTCAGAATTACATTCTAAATTCTGACTTCTAGTGATGCATGCAGGGAACACCTAAATACCTCTGTATCACTGAGGAGTCACTTTCCTTTTAAATATTATTCTGCTTTTCTACCCTTTCCCCAAAATGATACCCTTATGATTTCTGACTCAATAATCCGTCTGCCACACTATAGCCAACTAACCTGTCTACATTGCCTTATGGACTCTTTGTGACTTGTTCTCCACTTATTTTCTTACATATTGTCTCACAGGTCTGCAACAATTGGTTTTAGGGTGTTTCAAATATGCATGGAATTACTCCTTGGGAGTACCCAGGTAAAACTGTAGCTAACTAACATTGAGCAGTGTTAAGGTTCCTGTTGTATGACCAGCATGGACGATCTCCAGCCCCTGAATGCTTCGCTGCTTTTAGTCCAGCAGGAAGTACTTAGCCCTCTCTGATATTAATGAGCTAGCCAATTGTCCATACCTCCTTCGATACCTGGTTCATTTTTCAATTTCCAACTTGAAAGAGTTGGTTCCAATCTTCCATCAAGTATGTTGGAATAAAACTAGCCTAACTCCAGGTAGAAAGTGAGGTCTGCAGATGCTGGAGATCACAGTTGAAAATGTGTTGCTGGTTAAAGCACAGCAGGTTAGGTAGCATCCAAGGAATAGGAAATTCGACGTTTCGGGCATGAAGGGCTTATGCCTGAAACGTCGAATTTCCTATTCCTTGGATGCTGCCTAACCTGCTGTGCTTTAACCAGCAACACATTTTCAACTAACTCCAGGTAGAGACTGCTTAACACCCCCTCTGCATTATTCCACCTGATTTAAGCATGGACTGGGATAGGAGCCTGGAAAAACCCACAATAGTAGATAACGGCTGTCGGAAAGAGTATTAAAGATAATAGCAGGTGGATAGAGGTGAAACACCTTGAACGAATTGCATTGTCAAAGAAGCTTGAGGAGCTTAACAGCTTCCAATCTATGTAGAGAAAGAAAGTTAGTTGTGGCTTCTGAGGATGCAGAATATTGGGGCTAAGTGTTATTTCACAACTTGATCTAATCCAAAACAAATGGAATGGGCTTCATCAAAATCAACAATTCACACAAAAATGTAAAAGCCAGAAAAACTTTCGATGAAGCGTCAATTCAGTCAGATCTGTCTCACACATAAGAGCTTATTCCCTCACTGTTTGTGAGGAGAAGAACATGTTTAAAGATTACACCTGAACTGAGTGGTTAGACCAATTGGGAGAAAATGAAGAGCTTGGGTATCTTCTTTTCTGGAAAGAACAGGGCTGAGGGGGTGATTCTATAGAGGGCAACAGGACAGTGAAAGAGCTTAATGAGGAAATATTGAGAAGATGCATATGGAGAGACCAATGATCAGGACCATAATTTTAACATTGTTCTAAACAAAACCATTGAGAATTTAGAGAATTCCCTTAATCAGAAACTCACTACAATTGGGGGACAAATGGCACAGATTCATTTACAGGAAGTTAGATCAACATGTAAGGACAAAGTGAACAGAAGGATGTACCGATGGAGTTAGATGCAGGAGGAAGTTTTGTTTGCAGCATAAGCATTAACGTAAACCTCATTGTCTCTGTGCTGCACATTCCATGTAATTCAATGAATGAAATTAATTACTCAATAATGTGACAGAATAAAGTAATAAAGAATTGTCATTTGGTGGTACACAGTTTCTGTGCTCTTAAAAGAAAGGATATATTTTGTTGAAATCTTGAATCTTGCATTCATCAGGATACTTTGCAAGAATAACAATTCAAGAGGAAAGCCAATAATTATCTCACAAATTGATAAAGTACAAGAATTTTAGTGCTGATGGGACACCAGATATGGAGGCTGTATGTCCCAAATACTGGCAAATTGTGTCAAACAGCATATCCTTTAGACTGTTCACAAGTAACTGTACCAACCTGCAAAGAATTGCAATGCAATGTTCAATGTAATTCTGCAATTGGACACTTTTGTGCAAAGAATTATGCTGACAGCCAAATTAGGACTGTCAGGTGGGCCTGCAGTGTGGTCCACATGCAGGGACTGGAAGGTACGTATACTAATGTATAGGACTCTGTTCTTTGCAGACAAAAAGATGCAAGCTCACTGTGCCTATTTCAACTTGATAATTTAGGTGATAGCTGTTCGCTGGTTCATTTTTTGGGACAGTATCCAAATCAATCAATTTGCTGGGTTTACATTTAAACAAAGATTGGAAGTTATTTGTCAATCCCCATCACTGGGTGTGATCTCCACGGCAATGTCTCTACAAATCATTGTTTACGTGCCATCTAATCAGCTCGTTCTTCTTATGTTTGTTTTCCTCTTGAATTCGCATTCTTGTGAAATGTCCTGATGAGTGCAAAATGAAAAGTTTTGACAAAAATATTTTCTTCCAACAACAAGACAGAATTGTTACAACACAGAGTAAGGCCATTTGGCCCATTAGTTTTCTCCAGCTCTCTAACTGAGTAATCCACTTGGTACCTTTTCCCCATAACCCTTAATGGTCTGGGTGGGTTACTCTTCGGAGGGTCAGTGTGGACTTGTTGGGCTAAAGGGCACTATTTCCACACACTGTAGGGGTTCTAATTTTAATTCTAAAATACACAGTCTTCCTTTTCATATAATTATCTAATTTCCTTTTGAATATTTTGATTGAACATGCCTTTACCACACTCTTAGTCAGTGTACTCTTGACCTTAACTAATCGCTATGCAAAATGTCTTTTTTTCCTCAAATAATTTTTGGTTTATGTTTTGCAAATCAATGTAAATTTGTGCTCTCGATTTCTCAATCCTTTCAGGAGTGGAAATGTTTTCTCATTATTTACTCTGTCCAGGTCCCTCCTAATTTTGAACACCCCTATCAAATCTTCTCTCAGCCTTTTGCTCTCCAAAGAAAAACAGACACAATTCTCCAATATGCCTTCATAACTGAAATTTCTCATCCCTGAGGTCATTCTTGTGAATCTTTTCTGTACCCTTTCTTGTATCTTCACTACCTGCCTAAAGTGGGATGCCCAGATATGAATGGACTGCTCCAGCTGAGGCTAAACTAGGGTCTAATACAAGTTTAACATAATCTCTTAGCTCTTGTACTCTATTCCCCTAGGGATGGCATGGTTGCTCAGTGGTTAGCACTGCTGCCTCGCAGCGCCAGGGACCTTAGGTGCCATTCCCTTGGGTGACGATCTGTGTGGGTTTCCTCTGAGTGCCCCAGTTTCCTCCCACAGTGCAAAAATGTGTAGAGTGAGTGGATTGGCTGTGCTAAGTCGCCCTGTAGCATCCAGGAATGTTTAGGTGAGGTGGATAGGCATGGGAATGCATGGTTATAGGGATAGGGTGGGGTAGGGGTTGGTCTTTGTGGGCTGCGCTTTGGAAGGTCAGTGTAGATCTCATGGGCCAACTGGCCTGCTTCCCCACATTGTAGGGCTCCTATGAACCAAACAATCTAGGACATTGTAGCTGTTGTATGGACATTGTAGCTGTAGTAACTGCTCTCTTGATCTGTCCTGCCTAATTCAATGGCTTATGCACAAATTCCCTCCTAGTTTCTCTGCTTCTGTTGAATACGCTCTGTTTTATACAATCCTTTCATGGTCTTCCTGTCAAAACGAATCACTTCAAAATTTCTCTGCACTGAATTCAGTCTGTCATTTATCACCAATTTGTTTCAGTGCTTTTGAAATTCTAAACTGTCCTCCTTACAGTTCACAGTGCTGTAAGGAGGACAGTTTCATATTATCTTCAATGTTTGAACAGGTGTCCTGTATATTGCGATTTAAGTCACTAATGTATGTAACAGGAAGAGTAAAGGACCCAACACTAATCCCCAGGGAACGTCATGACAGACATTCCTTCTGCTCAAGAGATATCCATTCACCAATACTTAACTGTTTCAGCCAATTTTGTACCCATCTTGTTACTGTCCCTTTTATCAGTTAGCTCACAAGTTCACTACACCATGTGAAACATCTTTTAAGCCCATGTCAGGGAATTAGCTTAGCTCAGTTGGCTGGATTGTTGGTTTACAGAACAGTGGGATGCCAACAATGTGGGTTCAATTCCCATCACTGGTTTGAGGCTACCATGAAGGATTTTCCTTCTCAACCTCTTCCCTCACATGAGGTCTGGTGGCCCTTGGTTAAATCACCACCAATCACTTCTTGCAAATGAAGTGGCCCTATGGTCTGGTAAGATTATGGTGACACAACAATCATATCAATTGCACATCCTCATCAACCCTCCCTGGTATTGTTTTCTCCCCTAACCAATGTGTGCTGATTTTCTCTAATTAACCCACATTTGGCGATGTGGCTGTTCATGTTGTTCTCAGTTATTGTTCCTTGAAATTTCCCGACCACTGAAGCCAAGTTGACCGACCTGTCTCTGATGGGCTTATCTTTACACTTTTCTTTTTAAACAAGAGCTGCCACATCCCCAAGTCCAAGGAATACTGGAAAATCATGATAAATGTTTTGACAATTTCCACCCTCACATCCCTCAGCATCCTTGGATGCAGCTCATCCTATTGCTGTTATCAATATTATTTTCAGACATCCTACCAGTACCATCTATTATCAAATTTAGATCTTTCTCATGTAGTTTTCTTATATTTGTTACGGTGGCTTTGACAATTTTTTTTTGGTGGACCTAGATTCAAAGTATTAATTTTCTACCTCACTATTTCTCCTGGTCTCATGCTTAAGGTCCTATTTGGCCCTTTATTGACCCTACTCCTCCTCTTCACATTCTTTTTCCACTTGCTATGTCAGTATTCTCTTTTATGCTAGTCTCTACTCATGCCCTTTCTTTACTCATTTGCTTTCTGACCTGTCCCCTGAACCATCTCCATCTATGCTTCTCGTTGCCTTGGAAAGCAGCCAACATCATCAGAGACCCCTCCCACTCTGGTTATAATCTCTTCCGACCTCTTCTGTCAGGCAGAAGATACAAAAGCTTAAAATGCACTGACCAACAGCTTCTTCCCTGCTCTTACTGGAGTTCTGAATGAACTGCTCAAATTTCAAATCTAATGTTGTTCTTGCTTTTTATGATCATTCTTTGTCGCTGGAACTGTGCATTTCTCACTCTGTTCTATGACTCTATGACCTTCGTATGGTATGATCTGCCTCTACTACATTGCATAACAAAACTTTTCACTGTACTTAGGTTTATGTGACATTAATAATAAATCAAAATTAATCTTTTCTATTCAGCCTTTTCTTCATTGTATTAGTTATTTGATATCTATCATCAGCGGACTTTTCTTAGATTAGATTACTTACAGTGTGAAAACAGGCCCTTTGGCCCAACAAGTCCACACCAACCCGCCAAAGCGCAACCCACCCATACCCCTACATTTACCCCTTACCTAACACTACAGGCAATTTAGCATGGCCAATTCACCTGACCCACCCATCTTTGGATTGTGGGAGGAAACCGGAGCACCCGGAGGGGACCCACACAGACACAGGGAGAACGTGCAAACTCCACACAATCAGTCGCCTGAGGCAGGAATTGAACCCAGGTCTCTGGCGTTGTGAGGCAGCAGTGCTAACCACTGTGTCACCATGCCGCCCACTTCTTCACCTGTGAGCTCTAGCTCAGCTCTATACATTTCTGTTGAAAGAATGGATTGAGGGTTATGCTGAGACGGTCAAGTATTTTCAGTAGAGCAATCAAAAACACTTGGAATAAAACAAAGGGTCAGCATGGTGGCTCAGTGGTTAGCACTACTGCCTCACAGCAACAGGGTCCTGGGTTTGATTCTCGCTTGTCTGTGTGGTGTTTGCATATTCTCCCTGTGTCTGCATGAGTTTCCTCCCACAATCTAAAGATGTGCAGGGCCAGGTTAAGTATGTTAGTTAAGGGTAAATATAGGGTAGGGAAATGGGCTTGGGTGGGTTTCTCTTCAGAGGGGCGGCGTGGACTTGTTGGGCCGAAGGGCCTGGTTCCACACTGTAGAGAATCTAATCAAGCTAGAGATCTGAAACGAAAACAGAACTTGCTGGAGAAAGTCAACAGGTCTGGCAGGATCTGTGGACAGAAAGCAGAATTAACATTTCATGTCCAGTGATCCTTCTTCAGAACAGTTCTGAACAAAGCAGTTAACACTGCTTTCTCTCTCCATAGATGCTACCAGACCTGCTGAGGTTCTCAGTCAAACTTGTTTGTTAAGTCAAGTAACTTTTCTCAGAGTTCAGGTCAATCTAAGCCCGGGTTTTTGAGGTGCATTTTGCAATTTGCACATTACTACCTGATCTTATTGTAGCTGACTCTCCTGGTTGGGATAGGGATATATATTGGGGCAATGTGTGTCACCAATGGTAAAAATCAGTGATGAACACTCATACTGAAACCCCTTTGGTATGTGAAAATGCTCCTAAGCAAAAAATCACTGATTAGTCTTTTTCATTCTTGAAACCATCTGGTAACAAAGTACTTTCAGTTGTTAGGAAGAAAGATAATCAAAAAAAAGGGGGCTTTTATGACATACTTGAAAAAAAATAAAATGGCTATGGAACAGATTTAGTTGGAAGTTATCTTGAGGGAGGGCTGATGTTATGAAGAGTGTTTTGAAAGACTGCTTCTTTTTCACTGAACTGGAGATTCCTATTGAGGAATCCAAGTTTACGAAATTATATTCTGGGAAACATTGGTAGATTGAGTATATTAAAACTGGATAGACTGAATACATTAAAAGGCACAAAGATATTTGAGATAAAAGAAGTTTGAAGAATCTTATTTACATCGCAAATGGTTTACAATTTTTCTCTGCCATGAATCCTCACTGAAATAGAGGAACTAATGCAGGCCATTCAGCCCTTGAACCTGATCTGCTATTCCATTAAATTATAGCAATCTTTTCGTTTTAAACTCCATCTGACTGCCCAGTTCTATAACTTTACTTTACAATGATAAATCAATATTAACTTTGAATTTTTCTGAGGTATGAGTAGTGATATTAAAGGTTTTGCATGAGATGCTTCTATTTATAAAGCTCAGGAGGCATTAAGCATTTTCTTTTTAAGCAGCCTTTACAATTTGTCCTGTCACCTGCAAAGGTTTATGTTGTTGACACCAGGTACTGGGGTTCTGTTGGGCTAACAGTGGCCTAGCCCACTGGTCAGAGAATTAGTGAGGAATTCCAACTGTTTCTGTGCACAAAGCATGGCAAAACAATGTCCTTGTGGTTTCATCAAGCCATCCCCTGTGTTTGAGGTGCTAGGCTGTCTTCCAAGAGCAGTGCCAACAGGAGTGAAGGTTTCTGGGTCACAGTGCCCATGGTCATCATAGGAGCCTAGACTAAAGGTGAATGAATGCACGAGGGGAGTTGCAGCAAAGGGAGAAAAGGTAGGACATGAGGCAATGGCGGAGGGTGGCCTGTCATTGGCTACCTACCTGCCCAATGTTGCGTCTCCCAGCTGGGCACTGAGTGTCCAATTACAAAGGACTATTGACCATTCATTTTGAGAAGTCACCGGAAAACCCAATAAGGTTTGCTGGATGGCCTCTAAGGGTGTGAGAGAACTGTATGGCCTCTAGTTCCTCTCTGAACTGCCATTAAATTGTGGAGGACATGGGTCTAAGGGATTTCAATTAGGATGTAATGAACCTAGTTGAAAATGTGTTGCTGGTTAAAGCACAGCAGGTTAGGCAGCATCCAAGGAATAGGAAATTCGACGTTTCGGGCATAAGCCCTTCGTCAGTAATGAACCTAATTGACATCCCACAGCCCATGGTGGAGAATCCCAGGTCAGCTCTTGCCTCACCTGCTGACTTATCTGAAGGTGGGACTGGGGCCAGAGGTCAAGTTTTGCCATTGTTAGGAAACTGACATGGGGCCTCCCTTCTATGTTTCCAAGGGGCTGGCCACCATGATTCCCGCTGTGACAGGTTGCGTACAATCCAGTCTCAGGTCTTTCTGTCCCTGTTACCCTTTTACAGTTGTATTCATGACAATTCTGCTCATTTTATTTTTAAAATCTTCAATCACATTTCTCTCTTTTAAATTTCGTCTGCCTTTGGTCTTGTATTTCTATTTCTGACTTTGTCCTCAGGATACCTGCTTCTCACTGTTCACTGAATTTTGCACTGTCAATAAACTTATAAATTAAGCCCTTTGTACCTCACTTTGGGTCATTTATATACAATTGCCCTGACTCTGGCGTACTACAATAGTAAACCTCATTGTACAACAGGCAATATATAGCAATGTATAGCAACGTTGAAAAAGTACATTGTGCAAGATGGTAATATTACCATCATAACAAGGTAAAGGACCAGCTCATAACAATTCAACATGAGGCAAGATCAAAGTGGAAGAGTTGTTCAGCTGGTAACTCCCTCAATACCATTTTGGCACTATATACTGATAACATTTTGGAGTCTCAGTGAGAATTCTTCAAATTTGTAGATGGCAAAACAAAAACGTAAGGAGAGGCATTTTGCTTCTGAAGAAATGGCTCAAGGAATATGAAATGAGATGGGCAAAGTTTGCATGTGGAAGCAACAATGGCTAGTGTTGTCTGTAGGAATAAAGTGATGCACACAAAATGGGTCATGTTTGCCACAGTGTAACCTATGAGTGGTGCTAAAGTTGAAGATGCCTTATCTAGGTGCCTTACACTCAATCATCAACACGTCCAAGTACTGGAGAGGCACCGTCAACAAAGGAAATAGATTGTTCAGCTGTGTAACTGAAATAGTTACCCAATGGAGGGCTGGAAAATCCAGCAGAACAGAGCTGAAACACAAACGATGGGTCCATGGACAAACTTATTTCGGCATTGGAGAAATATAAAACTATAACGTTGGCATCTTTTTGGCACCATTTAGACCTGATAGTGTATTTAAAATCAGGGGCATAGTTAGACAGGCCATTTGGACTGAACCAAGCAGGAAGTTCTTCACCCAGAAGCTAGTGAATCTTTGAAAATCTCTCGCCCACAGAGCTGAGAAGGTTCAGACATTGAGTATATCCAAGAGAAAGATTGATCAGTTTCTAGATATTAAAGTGATCAAGGGATATGGGGATTGGGCAGAAAATGGTGTTCAGGTAAAAGATGCCATGATCTAGTTGACCGGCAGATCGAGCTTGGTGGATTGAATGCTCTCCTCCTTTGATGGAGTCAGAATAAACCTTCACACAAGCTTTACATCTTTGCAAGATTATCAATGCAAAGCCAAACTATTTTGCATGAATTTTAAGGGGGATCTCTCCAGCTGTATAAATTGTTGTGATTGCTTGAAATTTCCTATAATGCCCCATCTGTTTTTCATTGGCCCACTGATAGATTCAATTAAGATCTGAAAATCCGAAAGAGCAATAAGTGGATAGATTTTTTACAAAATTACAATTTCTGTCTGAGTACCATCCTGAAGACAGATGTAATTACAGTAAAGATGAGACAAAAAAAATCATTGCCATAGCTGGACTCAGCCTATTGTCTTGTTTACGTTATGCAATGTGCAATGTGGTGATCTGAGTGACTGAGAGCATTAAGGATGTGGGTAACCTGTGGTTTGTTCTCACAAACTCTGCACCTGACTGGTTATAAATCTTTTGTATGACAATGGTTTGAATGACAAAAATGCAACGTTTAACCGAAACCCCCCCCTAACTGAGCACCAATGTACAAAAAGAAATTGCTATAGCATTTAACTGCAGTGATGATGTAGACTAAAGTGGTCTGCATCTATTGTTTAAGATAAGCATGCCCACAATGCCATGATGAAAATTTGATATTTCGAAACAGTACACAGAAATTGTTAGTGTAGTAGTTTGGTTCGGCATTGCCTTTGTTCTGGTCATTGTAGTGTTTTCTGGCCATTTAATTTGATCAGTTACCTGTATAGACCTGGGTTATTTACACAGTGTACTTAGAGTGTAGCTACACTGTAGATGTGAAACAATTTCCATTGACTCTGCAGCTTTAGTGTAAATGCAGACTCCCTCAACAGTAGTGAGATTGCTTGGAGGAGATAATCTCGACTTTGATAGAGTCAGAAGAAACCTTCACACAAGATTTACATCTTTGCAAGATTATCAATGCAAAGCCAAACTATTCTGCATGAATATTAAGGGAGATCTCTCCAGCTGTATAAATTATTGTGATTGCTTGAAATTTGTCATTCTTGCATTCATCCTGATGAGGGCAAGATGAAACGTTCAACAATATGTCTCTCTTTTTCAGTTAAAGGGAATGAATTTCCTTAGAGGTCCCTTTGACTGGTAGCCACCGCTATTGTGGAAACCTACTTAAAATATACACAGAATATTGGCACCCACTGATCTGCTAATGAATTCATGCAATGGGATCTGATCATTCTTGAGGTGACTCTTACCACATGCTTCAGTGATTTGGAAATGCCAGTGCATCAGAACCTCTTTGGGTGTTCTAGCACAATGCAAAAATTTGGATGTCAAAATATCATTTTGATCGTAGTTGGGTTTCCCCTGAAAATAACGTCAAGTTCTTGGTTTTAGGAACTATCATTATATTTGGACTATTCTATGATAAATGATTACAATGGATTCAACTTTTTTTTTAACCAGGAGAAACAAGACATTTTCATTTAAGGTACTAGGAAAGCATCACCTTCTGCTTTGAGACCCTTCAACCACACAGCATCAACATTGACTTCACTAATTTCCAAATTTCCCTTCCCCCTATCCCAGATCCACCACCCTCTTCACCTGACCTGCCCATCTTCCTTCCCACCTATCCACTCCACCCTCACCACCGGTCTATCACAATTACTCCCACCTGCATCAACCAATCACCTTCCCAGCTACCTTCGCTCCAGCCCTACCTCCACCTTCCTATTTATCTCTCAGCCCCTTCCCTCTCCCCACATTCCTGAGGGAGGACTTAATGCCAAATGTCGACCCAGCTACTCCTCAGATGCTGCCTGACCGCTGTGCTTTTCCAGCACCACACTTTTCAGCTCTGACTCTCCAGCATCTGCAGTTCTCACTTCCCCATTTTCATTTGCGGGAAAGATGCAACAGAATGGGATGGTTAGTGGCTGAAGGGCAAAAGCAACAATTTAATCACTATCCCATTCTGATCTTTCAGGCTTTCTTCTTTGGTTGCTGCATTTCCTCCCAAATTGTTTAAACTTCAAACTAATGGACATAAAGTTCACATCAGGTGTATTAATTCCTGCACCAAAATGCACACTCATTGTGAGTGAAAACTGCCAAGAACTTTATCCTAAATGTACTTCTAAATCCATTAGCCACATTGAGCTGACAATACAATGTTTTGTGCTTTTTTCAAGGAGTACAGACAGAGCTGTGTATATTATGGTGGCACGGTGGCTCAGTGGTTAGCACTGCTCCCTCACAGCACCAGGGACCTTGGTTTGATTCCAGCCTCGGGTGACTGTCTGCATGGAGTTTGCATGTTCTCCCCGTGTCTGCATGGGTTTCCTCCTGGTGCTCTGCTTTCCTCCCACAGCCCTAAGATGTGCAGGCTAGGTGATTTGACCATACCAAAATTGTCCACGGTGTTCAGGGACGTGTGGGTTAGGTGCATTAATCAGGGGTAAATGTAGAGTAATAGGGGAATGGGTTTGGGTGGGTTACTCTTCGGAGGCTCGGTGTGGACTTGCTGGGCCGAGAGGCCTGTTTCCACACTGTAGGAATTCTAATCTATTCTATTAACTGTGCGAAATGTAGTGGTAGCCAACATCAAACTGCAGTTGCTACGCCCGAGTCCCCCACCTCAGACACAGCAAAGAGAACATAGCAGCTTCATAAAGCCGGAATTAAAATACTGTAGATTGGATGCTGCAGATGTGTAATAGGGAACAGAAAATGCAGAAGATCTTCAGCAAGTTAGAAACATTCAAAGGGAAAGAGACAGAAATGTTTCTGGTTGTTGACCTTTTGAGAGGACTCTGAAATGTCAATGATCAGAAACATTAACCCTGTGTTCTTCCCACAGATGTTGCCCAACCGAGTGACTGTTCCCAGCGTTTTGTTTTTATTTCAGATTTCCAGTTTTACTGCCATTTCTCCCTGACGAGTATCCATTGCTTCTCATCTACAAGATTTTAATTTATCTTTTAATTTGTCTTTTATTTTATTGTACCATGTTTGATCGTGGGTGTGCTAAAACTAAATCCACAGCCAGATCTTTTCTTAGCCACTGTATCTGCTCTGACTTGTTCCATATGGATTCCAGTTTAAAACTAACCCTTCTCATTTTGGATTCCTCCTTGTTGTAGACACAGGTTCAGCAATTCTCTGATCAATGCTCTCAATGTCTCCTAAGATGTACCCTCACCTCCAGTTCTGTCGAAAATTACTTGACCTGAAGGTTAACTCTCTGTCTGTCCCTACAAATCCTGCCCGACTTGATGAGTTTTTCCAATACTTTGGATTAAAATTGGATCGTGATTAAGCTGTCGTCCAATAATTCAGCTATTAGCTTCCTATCCCTCTCCATGGTTTACAGCATTCATTTTTAAAAATAATTTTTGCTAATAGTGAAATAAATTTAGCAACATGGCGGAATTGTACCTCTGCTACAAACACAGGACAGAAGCATTAGGTGAAAATCTGAACCATTGCACAAGATAAGGTTGGAGATTAGGTTGACAAATGTGTCGTCAAGAATCGGCCTTTTATAGGAAAAATGGAGGTTGGTCAGTAGTTTATTGATTGAGATACACATTGTGCAGATTAAAAAAAACCAAACACGAGTGAGAACTGTATTAATTGAATCCTAAACTAGATGATATGGTTTGAAACCAGACATGCACACTTCTTTGGATATAGGGTTTATTCAAAGAGCATAGCATTACCACATGTCTGCCACCTCCTAACCCAGTGTCCCAGCAGTCTCTCTCTTTACACAGACACCTACACACACATTCTTATATACACACTTTTGCAGACCTTCTCTCATACACACACTCTCTCAGGCACACACACAAACACACATCCACATGCACACCCTCTCACAGGCATATACTCCATCATACTTTATCAAGCACACACTCACACACACTCGCACAGTCTCTCCCTCTGTCTCTCTCTCTCTCTCTCTCTCTCACACACTCTCTCTCCGTCTGTCTGTCTGTCTGTCTGTCCATCTCTCTCTCACTTTTCCTCACGCCCATACACACACATATAAGTCTATGGGGTGAATTTTCATTTGCAGATTTGTCTTTGCAGATTCGTTCTATTTTGTTCAAAGAGCACACAATCTATAGGCAGTCATTCCATGTAATATGTTATAAATTCCTACTTTGGAAATAGAACCAGTCTAATCCAAGGTTGGAATACAGACAGACTCTGACCTCACACCTTTAATGCAATGTCTAAGATGAGATGTTACCTTTTTCTCGTAAAACCTTGTTATCTCAGGAATGTGACTTGAAAGAGGTTCAGGGATTTACATATTAATGAATCAAAACCTGCAACCCACTCGAAGTGATTAAGACTTAACAGCAATCTCAGTTTGTTCAATACTTCGCTTCAGTTGTATGACACTTTAATCTTTTATTATAAATTCTGTGTCCTATGATCCTGCCCCACGAGCCACCTGACAAAGGAGCAGCACTCCGAAAGCTTGTACTTCCAAATAAACCTGTTGGACTATAACCTGGTGCTGTATGATTTTTAACTAGCTCTTTTTCAAGACTTGTTAAAAAAAACTAATAAGACAACTAAATGAACAAGTAGCAGGCCCTTAAAGGGATGCTCCAACAAAAGCAAATCCTCAAATGAAACATAAATTTGATTTTGGATAATCTCATTTTGTACTGTTTTGAATAATTTTAAATTAACCAATTAAACTAAATGAACTAAAACAAGGAAAACATACCCACCTCCGATAGGCCACCTCAAAGAGTGCAGTATCATCCCGCCCAGAAAGTGAATCTGGTCTTTCATGTAACAAACAGGAAAACTAGTTACTATGTTAACCAGTAGACCCAACACATCAGTCTCTCTTCATAGAATTGGAAAAAAAACCTCAACCTGTTCAGACACGTTAGTACACATTCTTGGGCAGACTGGATCTGAACCCAGGTGTTCTGACCTAGAGGCAGGGTCATTATCACAACACCATAAGAACCCACTTACCCCTAAAGATCCTTTCCAAATCCTCCATGTCAAGATCATTGAGGATTTTATAGCTATTTGAATCAACTTGTTTGGACACATTTTGACACACCCTTTGGCAGATGGGACTGGAACATGAACTTCCTATCCCGAAGGCAGGGACACTACCACTGCACCATAAAACCACCTCCACTTTGAGAAGCTCAAATAAAGCAAATAGGATCAAATTAAAAGATGACAGAAGTACTGTAATTAAATATTAAACTTAAATTAAAATAGTACTTTGGGGAGATTATGTATTCCAGCCTCTGCTGTGGCCAATATTCTCCAATAGTCTTCCTTTGTAGTTAGTTAGAAAATGCATGACCCAAATTAAGCCAGAAAGCCCCTTAAAGGAACACTGTAACTCAGGCTAAAACTCCAAAGGAAATTGACAAAATCAAATTAAAATTTGGTTTTATCAAGAAATAACACATTCCAGTTTCCCTTTGTAAGTCCTCTTGATAGTTTCTAACCCAACTAATTAGAAAAGTCAATATGCACCACTGGAGCAGGTGGAACACAGACCTGAGGTAGGGACACTACCATTGCATTACAAGAGCCATTCAAAAGTGTACCCCAGTATGTGAGTAAATTCCCTTCACCATGTATCACAATTTACTTAATATATCATGAACAAATAAGATGGTTGTAAATTGTTAAGCAAATCTGCAGCTGCATCCTCCCTAATGAGGTCACTGGTGGAAGGTTCTGAACTGAAACATTAACTCCCCTCCTCCTCTGATGCTGCTTGACCTGTTGTGCTTTTTCCAGCTCCACTGTTTGTCCACTTGAGTCCATTATACTTTTTCTTTGGAGTCTTGAATCTCTATGGACGCTGCAACACCTGCTAATATTCCTAGAAATTTAAGATTGTTTATAGAAGCTCGTCAGGAACTCATCCTCCACCATCCTTCAAAACCCAAAGAGACATGATATCTGGACTAAGTGATTTCTTTTCTTGACCCTTCCTCTCTGTTTAATTAATGGACTCTTTGTCAATTGGACCTCACAATATGGGAGACCTGGTGGCTCAGTGGTTAGCACTGCTGCCTCACTGCGCCAGGGACTTGAGTTCAATTCTAGCCTTGGGTGACTGTTTTTGTGTAGGTTCCTCTGGGTGCTCCAATTTCCTCCCACAATATGCAGGTTAGGTGAATTGGCCATGCTAAATTGCCCACAGTGTTCAGCGATGTGTAGGTTTGGTGCATTAGTCAGGGGTAAATGTAAGGGAATGAGACTGGGTGGGTTACTCTTTGGAGGGTTGGTGTGGACTTGTTGGGCCAAATGGCCTGGTTCCACACTGTTTCATCTTCTATGAGTGTTAGGGGAGGCAGTGACCTAATGGTATTATCGCTAGATGATTAATCCAGAGACCCAGGTCAGATGGTGGAATTTGGATTCAATAACAATGTAGAATTAAGAATCCAATGAATTGATTGTCAGGGAAAAACCCATCTGGTTCACTAAGGGAAGGAAACTGCTTCCCTACCTGGCCTGACCTATATGTGATTCCAAACCCACAGCAATGTGACTGACTCTTAACTGCCCTCTGGATATCTACAGATGGGCAATAAATGTTGGCGTTGTCAGCCAATATCTTGGGAACGAGTAATAATGAAAGGATACTTGTTGCTACTGAGATTTTTTTAAAAAATCATTTATGTGATGTAGGTGTTGCTGGTTAGGCCAGAATTTATTCCTCACCTCTAATTGTCTTTGCGAATGTGGTGGCCAGCTGCCTTCTTGCTGTCTATTTTGCTTGTGACGGATTGACTTAAATTTCAGCAACATTTCAATCTTTTCAAGATCTAAGTTGCTGCTTTTCTTGCTGAAGGTAGAACTTCATTTTAGGCAAATTTCAAAGATTTGAATCTACACCTTGGTAACCCAAGCTTTGGTTATAAAATCATCTTGAGAAATTATTCCCATGTGAATAAACCTTGCTGTGTTTTCTTTTAAATAAACCCATCCTTGTACCTAGTCGTCCAACTGCGATGGCTACTCTAGTTAACCAATAGTCTGTTCAATTGCAGGAGAAAAGAACACCAGATATGGCTTCAACAACTGCAGGTGGCAGCTATGAAGACTTTCCCTCTGCATCAATTCCTGACTACAGCCAAGCATATGACTATGACGATGAATCAAGTGGACTGTGCAGGAAATCAGATGTTAGACAGTTTGCCCAGCATTTCACACCACCTTTCTACACCATTGTGTTCCTGTTAGGTTTTGTAGGGAATATTCTGGTAGTGGTGATATATGCTTTCTACAAGAGATTGAGAAACATGACAGATGTCTACCTTCTGAACCTGGCCATCGCTGACCTCCTTTTCCTCTGCACTCTACCATTCTGGGCCCTAGATGCAAAATTCGGATGGATCTTTGGAAACATCCTGTGCAAAACTGTCAGGGGCTTCTACAAAATAAACTTCTTCAGTTGCATGCTGTTGCTGACTTGCATCAGCATCGATCGCTACATCGCCATTGTAAAAGCAATAAAGGCACGCGTCTCAAAGCAGAAAATATTTCTTCACAGCAAACTAATCTCTCTAGTAGTCTGGGTGACTGCAATATTGTTGTCGCTCCCCGATTTTCATTACAGTTCGAAAAATGAGAGCCAACAGAGCTGCTCAACAGACTATCCCGGGAGCATCCTGAAAGTAGCAGGGCTGGCAATGCAGGTAACTGTTGGGTTCTTCCTGCCTTTTGCTGTCATGCTGTTCTGCTACTCCACGATCATTTGGAAACTGCTCCAGGCCAAGAGCTTTCAAAAGCACCGAGCTATAAAGTTGATAGGGACAGTGGTGAGTGTTTTTGTCCTTTCACAATTACCGTACAACAGCATGATGATAATGAAAGCCATGGACGCTGCCAACATGACAATCACCGATTGCGGCATGCTTAAGAATGTGGACATTGCCACCCAGATCACAAAAAGCATAGCCTTCCTGCACTCCTGTCTGAACCCATTCCTCTATGCATTTCTCGGCGTTAGATTCCGACAAGATTTGTTGAGAATTATGAAAGATATAGGCTGTATGGGCCAACGGCATTTCAGGGGAGCTAGCAGACCACAACAGACGATATGGAAACGCAGCTCTGTTCATTCAGAAACAGACACAACAGGGACATTGTCCTTGTAAACACCATTCACAGAACATGAAGAAGCTGCAAGTCAGGAGCACAAATATTTCCAGAATTCACTTTTTTTGTTGAATCAAAACATCTGCACCTGAAAAGCCAGAACAGCTGAAGAGTATTGCTTTAATTTTTTTTTCTAACGTGACTCAATGTTCACCAATTAGATCTGGGCACGCAGTTTTCAGAGAGACAACTAGAGTGGGACGGGGAAAATCATTATTCTTGTTAAAGTCTCAATCAAACCTCAAACCTTGGAACTCATTTGTTGAAAGAAACCATTCAGGGGTGTGGTGACAACTTGCTTCAGGACTGAATCAGCAGAACCGTAAACAGAAAAGAAACTGGTTGGCACTTGCAATTCCCCCATTATGACGAGTCCCCCATTATGACTATCAGCAAAATACACACAAAGTGATTTCACAGGATAAATTCGTGGCCGGGGAGCTGAACGCTCACATAAGCTCCTCTTGGCTAGCGACGGGGGAAAAGTTAAAAGTCGACTATTATTTAAAATAAGAAAAATCAGAGTAATGTGGCCATTACTTGTGCATTGAAATTTACCAATTATTAATTGCGAGTTTTAGGTTTTTTTAGCATTAAATGCATGAATAGGAAGTTAGATTTTGAACTATTTTAATACTTTAAACTTTCCGCATACATGCCAGTGATTTGTAGCAATCTTTGTCCACTGGCGGAAAGGAAGCTATTTTTAAACGTCTTATTTGGTGATACATACTGTGACTTTTAAAAATGCATTGTATATGTAATATTGAATCTGGTGTCAGAACATGGGTCAGATGTGTGTAGACAGGTACAGTAAGGAATTGAAGGTAAGAGGAAATTTCATCAGTATAAGCTTGCATACCATCGGCATTTTGCTCGTTTGACCATCTCATTCTGGTTTTAAATGAATTTTGTTTTTAATGATGTTTTCTTCAATACTTTGTAAGAATTCCAAGTAATTACTCGTGTATTTGTATGTATGTTGTCAATAAATCTGTGAACTGGACTCACTGTTTTGTCATTTGTTTCGCAGTCACAATCTGAGTTAGCTGAATTGAATTAGCTTTATTGCCATGTACACAAATGAGTACAGTGAAAAGTTTACAGTCACCACATTACAGTGCATCTTCGGTATAAAGGTACCTCGATACAGATACTCAAATTCAAATTCTTAGGAAACAAAAAATTAGAAAAGTAAAGAAACAAATAGTCCAGCCTTATAGGTCATAGGAATAAATTAGAAAACTAAACAAATAAAAAGTTCAGAATATCTTTGTTGTAACATGTAGCAGTAACATTATATAAACAATTATTACAGATGGTGTATTTCGCCGACCAAGAAAAATATTGCAGATCTCACTCCCCTCTCTCCTTTTCCTCGTGGCCTATAAATTATTTCTCTTCAAATAATGACTGAATTCTCTTTTGAATCCCCTTGTTTTCAGCCCAATCAAGCCTTAATTGAACTGGTGTCCACCCCAACATTTGACTGAGCATTCTAGATCCTAATCACTTCCTGAGTAAATTTTGTTTGCCTCATGCTTATCATCTTAGTTTGGTTTCTTCTGCTGGTCAGTTATACAGTCATAGAGATCAGTCCAACTCATCCATGTCGACCAGAAATCCTAAATTAATCTAATCCCATTTGCCAGCATTTTTCCCATATCCCTCTAGACCCTTCCTATTCATATACCCATCCAGATGCCTTTTAAATATTGTGTTTGTACCAACCTCAACCACTTCCTCTACAGCTCATTCCATACATGCACCATCCTCTGTGTGAAAATGTTGGCCCGTAAGTCATTTTTAACTATCACTCTAAACCTATTCCCTTCAGATCTGGACTCCGTCACACTGGGGAAAAGACCTTATCTACTTACCCTATCTATGCCCCTCATAATTTAATAAACCTTTATAAGGTCACCCCTCAACCTCTGACACTTCAGGGAAAACAGCCCCAGCCTATTCAGCCTCTCCCTATAATTCAAACTCTCTAACTCTGGCAACATCCATGTAAATCTTTTCTGAACTCTGTCAAGTTTCATAACATCCTTCTGATAGAAGGGAGACCAGAATTACATGCAATATTCCAAAAGTGTCCTAACCAATATCCTGTACAGCTGCAACATGACCTCCCAACTCCTGGCCTCAATACTCTGACCAATAAAGGAAAACATACCAAGCGCCTTTGTCACTATCCTATCCACTTGCAACTCCAAGGAACTATGAACTTGCATTCCAAGGTCACTTTGTTCAGCAATACCCCCCAGGATCTTACCATTAAATCACAATGTGTGGCGCTGGAAAAGCAAAGTGGGTCAGGAAGCATCCGAGGAGATGACGTTTCAGTCAAATGCCCTTCAGCATTCTAGATGCTGCTTGACCCGCTGTGCGTTTCCAGCACCACACTTTTCAACTCTGACCTCCAGCATCTGCAGTCCTCACTTTCATCTTACCACCCACCACGTGTATAAGTCCTGTCCTGATTTGCCTTTCCAAAATGCAGCACCTCACATTTATCTAAATTGAACTCTATCTGCCACTCCTCAGCCCATTGGTCCATCTGATAAAGATCCCGTTGTACTCTGAGGTAACCTTCTTTGCTGTCCACTACACCGCTAATTTTGGTGTCATCTGCAAACTTGCTAAGTATATCTCTTGGTTTATATCCAAATCATTTACATAAATGATGAAAACCACCCAGCACCGATCCTTGTGGCACACCACTGATCACAGGCCTTCAGCCTGAAAAGCAACTCTCTACCATCACCCTCTGTTTTCTACCTACAAACTAATTCTGTATCCAAATGGCTAGTTCTCCCTGTATTCTATGAGATCTAACCTTGCTAACCAGTCTACCATGAGGAACCTTGTCGAACGCCTTACTGAAGTCCATATAGATCACGCCCACCGTTCTGCCCTTGTCAATCCTCTTCGTTACTTCTTGTAAAAACTCCATCAAGTTGACGAGACATGATTTCCTATGCCCAAAAGCCAGGTTGACCATCTCTAATCAGTCCTTGTCTTTCCAAATACATGTAAATCCTATCCCTCAGGATTCCCCCCAACAACTTGACCATCACCAATGTCAGGCTCAGCAGTCTATAGTTCCCTGGTTTCTCCTTACAACCTTTCTTAAACAGTGGCACCACGTTAGCCAACCTCTACTCTTCCGGCACCTCACCTGTGACTATCAATGATGCAAATATCTCAGCAAGGGGCCCAACAATCACTTCCTTAGCTTCCCACAGATTCTAGGTACATCTGATCAAGTCCTGGGGAATTATCCACCTTTATGCATTTCAAGACATCCAGGACTTCCTCCTCTGTAACATGGACATTTTTCAATATGTCACCATCTATTTCCCTACATTTTATAACTTCCATGTCCTTCTCCACAGTAAACACTGATGCAAAATACTCATTCAGTTTCTCCCCATCTCTTGTGATTCCTTGCTGACCTTTGAAGGGTCATATTATCTCCCTAGTTACCCTTTAATCCTTAATGTATCTATAAAATCCCTTTGGATTCTCTTTTATCCTACTTGCCAAAGCTATCTCATGTCCCCTTTTTTCCCCTCCTGACATCCCACTTAAGTATACTCCTTCTGCCTTTATACTCTTCTAAGGATTCACTCAATCTCTGCTGTCTACACCTGACATATGTTTCCTTCTTTTTCTTAACCTAAACTTCACTTTTCTAGGCATTTCCTACACCTACTATCCTTGCCTTTCACCCTAACAGGAACATGCTGTCTCTGGAATCTTGATATCTCATTTTTGAAGACTTCCCATTTTCCAGCCATCCCTTTGCCTGTGAATATCCACACCCAATCAACTTTTGGAAGTTCTTGCCTAACACCGTCAAAATTGGCCTTCCTCCAAATTATAATTTTAACTTTTAGATCCGGTCTATCGTTTTCCATTATTACTTTTAAAACTAAAATTATGGCCGCTGGCCCCAAAGTGCTCCCCCACTGACACCTCAGTCACCTGGTTTGCCTTATTTCCCAAGAGTAGGTCAAGTTTTGCACTTTCCCTAGAATGTACATCCACATATTGAATCAGAAAATGTTCTTGTGCACCCTTAACAAATTCCTCTCCATATAAACCCTTAACATTTACGGCAGTCCCAGTATATGTTTGGAAAGTTAAAACCCCTACCATAACCCCCCTATTATTCTCACAGATAGCTGAGATCTCCTTAACATTTGTTTCTCAATTTCCCACTTACTATTGGGAGGTCTATAGTACAATCCCAATAAGGTGACCATCCTTTCTTATTTCTCAGTTCCATCCAAATAATTTCCCTGGATGTATTCCCAGAATATCCTCCCTGAGTACAGCCATGATGTTATCCATTAACAAAAATGCCATTCCCCCTATTTCGCAATCACCCCCCTCCACTTCTATCCTTCCTGTAGGATTTGTATCCTGGAACATTAAGCTGCCAGTCCTGTTCATCCCTGAGTCACGTCTCTGTAATTGCTATGATATCCCAGTCCCATGTTCCTAACCATCTGCTTTCCCTGTTAGCCTCTTGCATTGAAATAAATGCAGTTAAATCTATCAGTCCTACCTTGATTTCTGCTCTGTCCCTGTCTGCCCTTACTGTTTGACTTGTTTCTTTTCCCAACTGTACCAGTCTCAGATTGATCTCTTTCCTCACTATTTCCCTGGGTCCCAACTCCCACCTTAAGAGTTTAAATCCTCCCTAGCAACTCTCACAAATTTCCCTGCCTGTATATAGAGCCCTACCAATTCAGGTGCAATCTGTTCTTCTTGTACAGGTCACTTCTACCCCAGAAGAGATTCCAATGATCCAAAAATGTGAATCCTGCTCCCATACAGCAGCTCCTCAGCCACACATTCATCTGCTCTATCCTCCCAGTACTACCCTCACCAACTCCTACACTTAGAATCCGACGTAACCCCTTGTCACATTTGAGCAAGTCTTGGTATCAGAAACTTGGCTGTTCGTACTACATTCTTCTGAGAGTCCATCACCCCTACATTTTCCAAAACAACATACTTGTTTGAGATGGGTACAGTCACAGGAGATTCTGCACTACCTGCCTCCCTCTCTGATCCTTCCTGGAGGTAACCCATCTACCTGACTGTATTTGCGGTTTTTCTCCCTACCTATAACTGCCATCCATCACACCCCTTAGCTCCTGTAAATTCCTGATTGCCTCTAACTGTCGCTCCAACTGATCCATGCGATCTGCTAGGATTTGCAACCAAACACACTTAGTGCAGACATAATTATCAACTCTTCCTAATCTCCCACATCTGACAGGAAGAGTACATCACTCGACTAAAGGCCACCTTTGCACCTTAACAATCTACAGATCCAGAAAATAACACTGTCTTAGTGCTCTAAAAAAACACTGCTCCAGGTGAACTTAGTAACTACGTTTTATATTTTAAAAATTTAATCAAGAGAGATCTGAATTGAACATATAAACAAAAAGGATCCACTCTACTCACTATTGTAGATTTACAGAAAAAAAAATGCAGCAAGGTTACACTTAAAAACCAAGCTCCTGTGCTGTGAACTCACCCATACTGGCTCCTCCTAGGTCAGTGTGATTTTCACTGTTTGTATGTTTGTTTTTCTTAGGCGCACTCTGAAGTTCAGAAATACTTGAACTCAAACAGCAAAGGCAATAGTTGTGCAGATTCACTGCTGTGTCAGGCGGCAGTGTAGGCTTTTTTTCTGGTCTCTGCCTTTGACTCTCTTCCTCCTTTTGAAAGTGCCATTGTTTTGATCTTTTCTTACACCAAAATTCCAAAACAATGCAACAGCTTTTAGTGATTGCTCCTGGAATTCGATGAATCAGGTCTAATACTGAAAATAGCTGAAATAAAGAGCAGCTCTTATAGCCACAATCTTTTCCATCCTCCATCTTGGATTTTCCACAGATGGAAATAGAAGAAGCACCCCATCCCTGACATTCCAACTCCATTTTGATTTAGTGCCCCTTCTCTCTCCCCCTCATCTTTGATGGCCTGCAATTCCCTTAATGGACTTTGCGGGTAAATTAATCAAGAGGAGAGTATGATAATTTACTGGTGGTGGTTAATAAGAGAAAAAAAAACCCACAGTGGCTTGGTGATAAATGACATTGTGTGTAAGAGCACTTCCAAGAAGCAAAACAGCTATGCTCTAGGGATTCTTGTGTGGCGTGGCAGTGTGCCTACCACTCAGTCAAGAGGCCTGGGTTCAAATCCCACCTAGTCCAGAAGCATGTAATAAAATCTCTGAACAGATGGATGAAAAATGATCTAAAATAGTTTCTCCCTATCTACCTCCAGACCACATATTATCTTTAACACCTTTAATCAAACCTCCTTGTCTCTCTTCTCCATGGAGAACAGCTCCAGTTTTTCCAATTTATCTGCATTAGTGAAACTCCTCATCCTTGGAACCATCCAAGTGAATCTATTCTGCATCTTCTGTAATAAGTCCACATCCTTCCCAAAGTGTGGGGCTCAAAATTAGATATGATGCTCCATTTCTGATTGAACTGGAGCTTTCTACAAGCCTACATGCTTAAACAAGGGAGACTACAATGGGATGAGGAAGAAGTTGGCTATATTAGACTGGGGACACAAGTTAGTTGAGGAACAATGGAGAATTTTCAGAGAGATTTTTCACAGTGCTCAAAAAAAAGTATTTTCTAGTCAAAGATAAGGATAGCAAGGGTAGGAAGGGCCAGCCTTGGATAACCAAGGAAATAAAAGAAGGCATCCAATTAAAGGCTCAGTCTTACAAAGCAGCCAAGATTAGTGGGAAACAGGAAGATTGGGAAATCTTTAAAAAAACAACAAAGAACCACAAAGCACGAGATGGAGTCATAGAGATGTACACCACGGAAACAGACCTTTCAGTACAACTCGTCTATGCCCATCAAATATCCCAACCCAAACTAGTTCCACCTACCAGCACCTGGCCTATATCCCTTTAATCCCTTCCTATTAATATACCCATCCAGATGCCTTTGAAATGCTGTAATTCTACCAGCCTCCACCACTTGCTCTGGCAGTTCATTCCATACACGTACCACCCTCTGCGTGAAAAAGTTGCCCCTTAGGTCTCTTTCATATCCTTCCCCTCTCACCCTAAATAGATGTCATCTAGTTCTGGACTCACCCACCCCAGGGAAAAGATTTTGTCTATTTATCCTATCCATACCCCTCATGATTTTATAAACCTCCATAAAGTCATCCCTCAGCCTCCGACGCTCCAGAGAAAACAGCCCTAGCCTGTTCAGCCTCTCCCTATAGCTCAAATCCTCCAACCCTGGCAACTTCCTTGTAAATCTTTTCTGAACTCTTTCACATCTTTCCGATAGGAAGGAGACCAGAACCGCACGCCATACTCCAACAGTGGCCTAACCAATGTCCTGTACAGCCACAAGGGATAAAGAAAGGAAAGACAGATTATGAATGCAAACTAGCACAGAATATAAAAACGGATAGGAAAGGTTTTTTTTTAATAAATATACAAAACGGAAATGGGTGGCTGAAGTGGACATAGATCCCTTGCAGGATGAGAAAGGGGAATTAATATTGGGTAATGCTGAAACAGTCAAGGCCTTGAATAACTATTTTGTGTCAGTCTTCACAGTGGAAGATATGTTTAACATACCAAAGAATGATGCTAAGTTCATGATGGGAGGTGAGGACCTCAATTCGATTGTTATCACTAAAGAGTTAGTATTGAGCAAACTTGAGGGTCTAAAGGTAGATAGGTTCCCTGGTCCTGATGGAATGCATCCCAGGATGTTGAAAGAAATGACAAAGTTATAGTAGATGCATTAGTGGTAACTTACCAAAATTCACTGGATTCCAGGCAAGCCCTGGTGGACTGGAAGATAGAGAATGTCACACTGTTGTTCGAAAAAGCGTGTAGGCAAAAGGCAGATAACTATAGGCCAGTTAGCTTAACATCTGGGAAAATGCTGCAGGCTATCATTAAAGAAGAAATAATGAGACATCTGGATAGAAAGGGTTCCATCAGGCAGACGCAGCATGGATTCAGGAAGGGAAGGTCGTGTCTGACAAACTTACTCGAGTTCTTTGAGTATGTAACAAGCGCAGTGGATGGAGGGAAACAGATGGATGTTGAATACTTGGATTTCCAGAAGGTGTTCAATAAGATGCCAGATAAAAGACTCATTCATAAGAACACATGGATTTGCGGGGAATGTACTCGCATGGATAGAGGACAGGTTAACCATTCGAAAGCAGAGAGTTGAGATAAATAGGTGTTTCTCTCTTTGGAGGTCAGTGGTGAGCTGGGTGCCCCAGAGGTCAGTATTGGGCCCGCAACTGTTCATGACCTGGAAGAAGAGACCGAGTGTAACATATCCAAGTTTGCTGATAACACTAAATTGAATGGAAAGGCAAACTGTGCAGAGGATGAGGAGGGTCTGCAGAGAGATTTAGATAGGCTAAGTGAATGGGCATGGGACTGGCAGATGTAGTACAATGTTGGTAAATGTGAGATTATTCACTTTGCAAGTAAAAATAATAGGTCAGTGTGTTGTTTAAATGGAGAAAGATTGCAGCATGCTGTTGTACATGCATCACTGAAAGTTGATTTGCAGGTGCATCAGGTAATCAGGAAGTCAAACGGAATATTGGTTTTCATGCTAGAGGGATTGAATTTTAGAGCAGGGAAGTTCAGCTGCAATTGTACAAGGTGTTGGTGAGGTCGCAAGTGGAGTATTGTGCGCAGTTGTGGTCTCCTTACCTGTAAAAGGATGTACTGGCTTTGGAGGCAATGCAGAGGAGGTTCACCAGGCTGATTCTGGAGATGAGGGGTTACCCTAAGAGGATAGGTAGAGACGCCTGAGACTGTACTCGCTAGAATTTAGAAGATTGGGGGAGGGCGTCTTACAGAAACCTATAAAATTATGCAAGGGATTGATAAGATAGAGGCAGGCAAGTGGTTTCCACTGATGGTTGAGACTAGGATTAGGGATATGGCCTCAAGATTAGGGAGCATAGATTTAGGACAGAGATAAGGAGGAACTGCTTTTCTGAAAGAATAGTGAATCTATGGAATTCTCTGCCTGAGGAGACAGTTGAGGCAGCTTCATTAAATATGTTCAAGACACAGTTGGATGGGTTTTTGTATGTTAGGGGAATTAAGGGATATGGGAATATTGCAGGCAGGAGGAGATGAGACAATGGATGGATCAGCCATGACCTTAATGAATAGCAGGGCAGGCTCAATGGGCCAAATGGCCTACTCCTGCTCTATTACTATGAAACTATGTCCATATTACACATCACAATTCAAAACAATGCTTCGCAAGACAAACTGGATACCAAAGAATTTCCGCTCTGATCGCAATCAATGCAAATGTGGTACTCAAATTTGCACTCCTTATTTTTCTAAAGTCTCTGCTCAAAATTAATGGCATTTTGCTGGATATACACAGCTTAATCTAGTTAACTCTGGATGGATTTTCAATCTCGTTCATAAACGTTTTGCATGAATCACCAGGGGTGGGAAGCATTTTGGAATGCAATATTGAAAATACCCCTTGATGTGCTTAAAGATGTTAATCTGGTGCAGAAGAGAAATGGGTATGTCTCTCACACAGAAAAAAACATTTTTAATCAGACTGCCTGATCTACCACCTCTGAGTGATCCATTCTACGATAAGTGAGAGCACTTCGAAAATGATACATCAGTTGCACTGCTGTACAAGTAATTTTTTTTAAAAAACTGAAATATTTTTAAAGGTGTATTTTGAATTTTAGCTCATCAGCACCAATCTAAAAATGGGCAAAAACTCGTAATAGTGATTAAATCATCGTGGGCAGCCTGACCTTTGGGACAATTTTGTTTGAAGCTACCGCAAACCATTTGTGCTGGAAATCCCTATAGTTTTTGCACTGGCTTGGGTATGTTGGGTGGCTCAGTGGTTAGCACTGCTGGGGACCTGGGTTCAGTTCCTGCCTTGGGTGACTGTGTGGGGTTTGCATGTTTTCCCCCTGCCTGCGCAGGTTTCCTCCCACAATCCAAAGATGTGCAGATTAGGTGAATTGGCCTCATACTAAATTGCCCATAGTGTTAGGTGCATTTGTCAGGGGTAAATAGAGGGTGGGTTACTCTTCAGAGGGTTGGTGTGGATTTGTTGGGCCAAAGGGCCTGTTTCCATACAGTAGGCAATCTAATCTAATCTCTACCCACCCACTCTTTAACATAAATACCAACCTTTTCCTAGCTACAATTAGTTCTGAGGAAGGGTCATTGGAACCAAAATGTTAACTTTGCTTCCTCTTCCCAGATGGTGCCGGACCTGCTGAGATGCTGCAGCAGCTTCAGTTTTTGTTTCTAACATTTAATGGTGTTTTGGAACATAGATTCTGAGTGAAAATCCAATCAGAATCCAAATGCAAGTTTTACAATGCTATGTGGGCCTTGCCTGACTATGGAGGGCACCATTTCTGCAGCTAGTGAGAGTTGGACAGGGATGTGTTGGGCAAATTAGAAGAGCAGGAAGGCCAGGAATGTATGACAAAGACAGTCAACGTATTCCCACTTTAACCACCATTTAGCTCCTTCAAACCTAAGATTCAGTTCAGATTTGGTTTTCTTTCAAAAGCCCCAGTTGAATCTGCCTTCGGCACATACTTAGGTGGTGCCTTCCAGATGATTTGTCTCATTTCTACATGTTATTACAGGTTATTTATTTGTTTAACATTGCTGACAATTAGTTCAGATGTCAATGCCACATTGCTAATCATCAGCTACCATTCTCAGTAAATGATCACACACTAACTGCTGAACATAAACCACAGATAAAGGTTCTTGTGATACTGTGATATTGTCCCTGTCCATGGATCAGGAGACGAGTTCAAGTCCCACATACTCCAGAATTGTATAATGATACCTCTGGACAGGGTGATTAAAAAAACAACCATAGACAAGGGTAAGCTGTCAGAACAATTCTGAAGATAATGACACTGGTCTAAATAAACTAAACCGATACACAAAATATCTCACTGTGGAGTTATTTAGAGTGAGGATCAAATGGGGGAGAAAATTCCATGAACTGTACTGAAAAAGTATCAAAAAGACAACATGCAGCAAAGAAGTGGCTTACAGCATTTACTGCCTTTGTTTTAAGACACTATATTTCTGTATGTTAGCTCTCTGAGTATGTTTTCAAGTATGCTTTTTCAGGACAGTTCGTGAGAATTCTTCCAGACTACTAATAATAAAACTTTCACTATTGCTCTGTTTGAGTTAAGTAGGTTGAAACTGAAATGAATCTCAGATTGGCAAAACTATGAGTCAGACTCCTTTTATGATTCTTTACCCACATTTTTGAAAATCTTTAATTGAGTGGCTGATTATCGGATTTTGCATTTTCCAGAAATGAATTCACGATGTGCGAGACGCAGTTCGGAGGCTACAACACAGCATGAGATATAGAGGAAAAAGGCTTAATGTCAGGACCACACCAACAGAGAAGGGGTTCACTCTCTTCAAAAATCACAAGGTGCACTGGCCTGAATTCTCCTCCCATCGACGAGGTGTGGGTTCAGGGCATTTTCTTCCACTCTCTGTTGTGAAACCAAGTGAAGTAGCTGCTCCTCCCTCCACAAGTGGACCAGGACAACTTCAAAAGCAGAAACATGCCCTTTGATATGGACTATTTTTGTGAGGAATTGAAAATGTTACTCTTTTGAGCAGCTTATGATGTTAGAGATGCAAGCTATTGCTGGAGTTTTAAAGAGACTGCAGTGAAAGAGAAAACACAAATTTACAATAAGGCCTTTCAAATCCTGCTCAGCCTCTCAGTAACATCATGGTTGGCCTACTTTGCAAATTTCATCAATCCCCTGGTAACCTTTGATTGCCCTGCCTAACATAAATCTGTTCATATTCACCTTAAAAATATTTAATCATTGTACCTCCAGCACCTTCAGAGTCACACAACACTCAGAGAAAACAAGTCCTTTGTTTCTGTAGGAAATTTAGGGGTGGCACAGTGGCTAGCACTGCTGCCTCACAGCACCAGGGTCCCAGGTTTGATTCTAGCCTCGGGTGACTGCCTGTGTGGAGTTTGCACATTCTCCTTGTGTTCTGCATGGGTTTCCTCCGGTTTCCTCCCACAGTCCAAAGATGTGCAGGTCAGGTGAATTGGCCATGCTAAATTGCCCATAGTGTAAGGTGTAGTAGTCAGAGGGAAATGGGTCTGGGTGGGTTATTCTTCGGAGGGTCGGTGTGGACTGGTTGGGCCGAAGGGCCTGTTTCCACACTGTAGGGAATCTAATCTAATCTAAAATTGGTGACCCCCTATTTCTAGTGCTGGACTCATGCATAAAAAGAAATATCCTTTATACATCCAAGACCATTCAGGATCTTACACGTTTCAATTAAATCATTGTTTACTCTTCTTTCAACTCTGGTGAAAACAAGCTCAGCCTGTTCAATACTTCCACATAAAACAACCTGCTCATTCCAGGTATTAATCTGGAAAACTGCCTTTGAAGTGCTTCCAACACATTTATACTCATCACAAATAAGGAAACCAAACTGCATACACTATGTGAGATGTGGCTTCACGAATGTCCTGCATAACTGACGCAAACTATGCTCAACTCCTTTCACAATGAAGGGTAGTATTCCATTAGCTTTCCTGATTTTACTCTATACGGAAGCTTTCGCGAGGTTGCAAAAGAGGTTGGGCTAGATTTAGTGTATTAGCTACAATGAGAGGTTGGACAAACTTGTATTATTTTCACTAGAGTGTCAGAAGATGAGGGGTGAACTGATCAACTTGTATCAAAGTATGATAGGCATGGATTGGGTGGATAATTGGAGATTTTGTCCTAGGGTGGAAATTTATAATACTCGGGGGCATAGGTTTGAGGTGAGAAGAGGCAAGTTTAAAAGAGAAATGCAAGGAAAATTTCTAACTCAGAGAGTGGTAGGTACAGATATGATAGCAAAGTTGAGCAGACACATGAACAGGCAGAGAACAGAGGGACATGGGCCAAGTTCAAGCAGACAGATTAGTTTACAATAGTATCATAGTGGGCACAGGTATAGTGATCTGAAATGACAGTTCCTGTGCTCTACTGTTCTATGTTCTAAGCTATAGCTGTAACCCTAACTTTGTGGGACCCATGCACTAGAACACCTAGATCCATCAGTACCTCTGCATTGGGCTCTCATTCTCCCAGAGAGCTGAGAGGGTAGCAGTCTCTAACAAAAGGGTTTTCTGAATCTTTTATGATGGTTTTGCTGGTAGAATACAAGGTAATAGGTTAGGATGGCATGTAAGATTGCCGTCAATGCTGTCTGTTAGGTGTAGCCTCCACTACCCGAAAGAACGCTGTGGTATGAAATGGTAACCAAGTAAAGGCAGGGTCAAAACTTCAAAGATGAACCTCATCCCCATTTAACCTCTGCATTCCCCAATGTATTTCATTGACAACAGATGGGAAGGTGAGAATGGTGAGGGACAAGTAACATTAACATGTAGAAGGAAGTGCATAAAGGCAGGATAAAGAGGTTCAGCACTTGGGGTAGGGGGCAGGGGGGAGTAGCCAATCTTTTTGGTTAGCTCAAGAATGGAGGGGATTCTGAAGAACATTCTTGTCTTAAAAGCTTCTCTGTGTTTGGGGATGTTCATATATTTTCATATATGTAAATGCTGTGCAATTTACAATACTTTCTATTCACGTTTTATTTTATTTCTGATCATTTCTGTGGTTATATGTAGCTGTTATTTTTCAGTTAAGAAGTGGATGCAGAGAGTGCTGATGTGCTTTTACACTTAGGAGAACATTTTTGGGTGTTTGCTGGCAGAGATACCAAGTCTGTTATGAGCTCTATGCTATTTTTAGTTGTGATTTTAGTACTTGGAAGTATCGATTTCTGTCAAACCATAACTGTTGTGGTTCTGTTCGCCGAGCTGGAAGTTTTTGTTGCAAACGTTTCGTCCCCTGGCTAGGCGACATCATCAGTGCTTTGGAGCCTCCTGCAAAGCACTTCTTTGATGTTTCTTTCGATATTTATAGTGGTCTGTCCTTGCCACTTCCGGTTGTCAGTTTCAGCTGTCCGCTGTAGTGGTTGGTATATTGGATCCAGGTCGATGTGTTTGTTGATGGAGTTTGTGGATTTATCCATAAACTCCATCAACAAACACATCGACCTGGACCCAATATACCAACCACTACAGTGGACAGCTGAAATTGACAACCGGAAGCGGCAAGGACAGACCACCATAAATACCGAAAGAAACATCAAAGAAGCGCTTTGCAGGAGGCTCCAAAGCACTGATGATGTCGCCTAGCCAGGGGACGAAACATTTGCAACAAAAACTTCCAGCTCGGCGAACAGAACCACAACAACGAGCACCCGAGCTACAAATCTTCGCACAAACTTTAAACCATAACTGCTAGAAGCACAGAGGATAATGTAGCATTACTAATGCTTTTCCTTCTTTCTTCTATGGTATTTTTAGTATTTTTGGACTCTTTAATTCAGGACTCTCATTGTCTCAGTCGCTAAATACTCTGTAGGGTCCATTGCAGCGCACCTCTCCTGTTAGAAGCCAGCCTGTCAATAAGCTGACTAATTGGATCCTGGCAATTAGACATGTCTTGTGGAGTTAAAGCCCTGATTTCATGGCTTCCTGTACCCTTTTCGATCCTCAAGCCCAGCCCTTACCCAATGTACCATCATGCAAAAACTCCCACCCCATAAGCAAACTAAAAGAAGAAATGATAGATTGGATTCAGAGACAGAGAGAGAAAAGAAAAAGTTAAGAGCATCAATAAGTAGGTAAGAACAATTTGCTACCTTCTGGAATGATATTCTACAGTTCGAATATTCCCTTGTGGTTTGAAGAGATTGAATGTTGTTGCAGGAACATCAATGTCACCATTAACAAAGGAGTTGCCATGGGCACCCGCATGGGCCCCAGCTATGCCTGCCTCTTCGTAGGATACGTGGAACAGTCCATCTTCCGCAACTACACTGGCACCACCCCCCACCTTTTCCTCCGCTACATCGATGACTGTATCGGCGCTGCCTCGTGCTCCCACGAGGAGGTTGAACAGTTCATCAACTTTACTAACACCTTCCATCCCGACCTGAAATTCACCTGGACTGTCTCAGACTCCTCCCTCCCCTTCCTAGACCTTTCCATTTCTATCTCGGGCGACCGACTCAACACAGACATCTATTATAAACCGACTGACTCCCACAGCTACCTGGACTACACCTCCTCCCACCCTGCCCCCTGTAAAAACGCCATCCCATATTCCCAATTCCTTCGTCTCCGCCGCATCTGCTCCCAGGAGGACCAATTCCAACACCGCACAACCCAGATGGCCTCCTTCTTCAAGGACCGCAGATTCCCCCCAGACGTGATCGACGATGCCCTCCACCGCATCTCCTCCACTTCCCGCTCCTCCGCCCTTGAGCCCCGCTCCTCCAACCGCCACCAAGACAGAACCCCACTGGTTCTCACCTACCACCCCACCAACCTGCGCATACAACGTATTATCCGCCGCCATTTCCGCCACCTCCAAACGGACCCCACCACCAAGGATATATTTCCCTCCCCTCCCCTATCAGCGTTCCGCAAGGACCACTCCCTTCGTGACTCCCTTGTCAGATCCACACCCCCCACCAACCCAACCTCCACCCCCGGCACCTTCCCCTGCAACCGCAGGAAATGTAAAACTTGCGCCCACACCTCCACACTCACTTCCCTCCAAGGCCCCAAGGGATCCTTCCATATCCGCCACAAGTTCACCTGTACCTCCACACACATCATCTATTGCATCCGCTGCACCCGATGTGGCCTCCTCTATATTGGTGAGACAGGCCGCTTACTTGCGGAACGCTTCAGAGAACACCTCTGGGCCGCCCGAACCAACCAACCCAATCACCCCGTGGCTCAACACTTTAACTCCCCCTCCCACTCCACCGAGGACATGCAGGTCCTTGGACTCCTCCACCGGCAGAACACAACTACACGACGGCTGGAGGAGGAGCGCCTCATCTTCCGCCTGGGAACCCTCCAACCACAAGGTATGAATTCAGATTTCTCCAGCTTCCTCATTTCCCCTCCCCCCACCTTGTCTCAGTCGGTTCCCTCAACTCAGCACCGCCCTCCTAACCTGCAATCCTCTTCCTGACCTCTCCGCCCCCACCCCACTCCGGCCTATCACCCTCACCTTGACCTCCTTCCACCTATCCCACCTCCATCGCCCCTCCCCCTAGTCCCTCCTCCCTACCTTTTATCTCAGCCTGCTTGGCTCTCTCTCTCTTATTCCTGATGAAGGGCTTATGCTCGAAACGTTGAATTCTCTATTCCTGAGATGCTGCCTAACCTGCTGTGCTTTGACCAGCAACACATTTGCAGCTGTGATCTCCAGCATCTGCAGACCTCATTTTTTACCCTAATGCTGCCAAGTGTTTCTGTGGTGATTTTAATTGGTAACAAATGTGCAAATACAGCAATTTCTCAAATCACTTAAGGAGATGGGTGGCAAACTGTCATTTTCTTTTTCCCCTGATGATGAAGTAATGAAAATCGTGCCAACAATTTGTGGAAATGTGCGGTTCACGGTTGCACTGCTCCCAAACTGCCACAGATTGTTGAACAATTTGGACACTGATAATGGCGCGTAGCAGTAAACTCGCCGTTACTTTCTCAGCAAATTCTGGCCCGTTATGATCAATTCTGTCTTCCTGTCATTCGTTGGTGGCTGGGCAAGGTTTCATAGAGAGTGGCGAGAGATCTCCATCAGCAGCCTGTACTTATGGTCTGTGTACCTGGGTTGCCTCTTTACTGACCGCCATAGAAGTCAGGGTTGGCTGCTAGTGACAATACTGAAAGATAAAAGTTTCATAGACTTCAAACAGAGCACGCTTGTCACCTTTTCTTTGGCAAAGTACAACGAAACTTAAAAAAAAATGTTACACACCCATACTTTTAAAATACATTCTTTATTTAGAATCTGAGCAAGAGCTCTAAATATGAATTTCCATACATTGAAACAAGTGCTTGTTACATTATTCATTGGCCAGCATGAAACTCGAAAAGCCAGCTTAAAGAAGTAAATTTGAAACCATTTCAGTTCTTAAAAAAAATTTATAAACTGAATTTCAAATTCTTTGGCAGTGATTAAAGTCACACAAAAAATACAAATATTAGAGTTTTTGAAAGCAATATAGACAGTGAGTACAAAGAGACTGAAAAGATTCACTGGAAGACAGAAAGGCCTGTTTTATCGTTTTGAATCTGCACTGGTCCATAAATATTTTGCATTTCTAGATGTTCTTTTGCTTATGGTTAAACATTTGCTGATTAATTATCACAAAGATTTAATAATGCAGACTGTCACGGTGGGAAACACAGTGGGAGAGATCCTGAGTCAGTATCCCAGCAGCAGCAAACCTGCCCTGATCTAATTGGAAGATGCTGACATGTGTATGTGCAAGTTAGCTCGCTGAGCTAGATGCTGACATGGGATTCCTGGCTGCTGCCTGTGGGATGCCAAGTGGACTCACTAATCAGCCAACCGGCATCCATTCATTCATGTGGTGCCTCACTGATTTAATGGATACTTTCTCATGCCTCTGTGAAAGGCCACCCAGGAAGTCTTATGAAGGGTGAATATGATGATGAGGAAGGAAAGTGGGTGGTGGCAAGTTGCGATAGCAATTGAGGCCAAAACACGAAAGGTTTTCAGAAAGGAGTCAGATATTGTTCTTAGGGTGATGATCAAAGGGTTTGGGAAGAAAGTGGAACAGGGTATCAAGTTGGATGAGCATACTGCATGGTGCAGTGGGATTGTAGGGCTCATTGGCTTACTCAGGCTCAATCAGCTCATTGTTCCAAACATGGAAGGAAGTGCTGAACTCAAGAGGTGACTGCCCTTGACATTAAGGCAGCATTTGACCTAATGTGACATCAAGGAGCCCAAGCAAAGCTGGAGTCTGGGAATTCAAGGGACAACTGTCTGGTGGTTGAAGTATTACCTAGGAGAAAGAAGGCATTGTGGATGTTTGAGATTAGTCATTTCAGCTCCAGGACATTTCTGTAAAGAGTTCCTGAGGGCTGACTCCTACACTTATACAATGCAGAAATTCACCAAAGATCATTAGACAGCACCTTCCAAACCCATGACCACTTCCATCGAGACTGACAAGGGCAGCAGATACATGGGAACAACCTGCTAGTTCCCCTCCAAGCCACTCTCCATCCTGATTTGAAAGTATATTGCTCAGTCAAAATCCTGGAATTCCCTCCTTAATGACACTGTGGGTTCTCCCACATGTACTGCAGCAGTTCAAGAAGGCAGCTCACCACTACCTTCTCAAGGGCAACCAGGAATGGGCATTAAAGGTTGGCCAACCTAGGAAGGTGATGGCCTGGTGGTATTATTACTGGCGAAAATGACCACAATTTGGTTATGCGCAGCAGGTCAGGCAGCATCCAAGGAACAGGAAATTCGACATTTCGGGCATAAAGTCCTTCATCAGGAATGAGGAAACACACACTTTCCTCATTCCTGATGAAGGGCTTATGCCCGAAATGTCGAATTTCCTGTTCCTTGGATGCTGCCTGACTTGCTGTGCTTTTCCAGCAACACATTTTCAGCTCTGATCTCCAGCATCTGCAGACCTCACTTTCTCCACAATTTGGTTATGTATACAATAGTTATGGGCAGGGATAGGTATATAGCCTATAGAAAGTGGTATAACGGGGGGGAAAGGCAATTATGATGTGATAAATGGACAGTGGACATTCAAATGGATAATAATGGAATAGTGTAGGTTAGATAGGCATCAGATTAATATCACAGGTCGGCGCAACATCAAGGGCTGAAGGGCTTGTACTGTGCTGTAAAGTTCTATAAAGTCAGAAGTGCAGATATTCGTTGATGAATGTATAACATTCTCACGATTTGCAACTCCGCAGGTACCAAAGCGATGTGTGCCAAAACACAGTAAGATCTGTGTAACATTCAGGCTTGGGTTGATAAGTGGCAAGTAACTTTTGTGCCAGACAAGTGCAGGCAATGACCATTTCCAACAAGAGAGAACCCAACTATTGCTCATTGATGAATCCCCTACTATTAACAAAGCAGGGTTGGGTGAATGACCACTGATCTAAACTGAACTGAACTAGCCATATAAATCTGATGGCGAAAAGAGTATGTCAGAGGCTAGGAATTCTGTGACAAGTAATTAGCGCCTGATTCTTGAAAGCCTGGTCACACAAGGCAGAAGTCAAGAGTGTGATGGGATACTCTCCACTTGCCTGGACAACTGCAGCTCCATCAACACTCAAGAAGCCCAACACCATCATGGAAAAGGCAGCTCTCTCTCTCATACCTTCAATGTTCACTTCCTTCACCACTGTACAAAGTAGCAACAGTGCGTACAAGATTAAATGCATTACTCACCAAGGCTCCTTATATAGCACCTTCTAAATCTGAAACCGTTATCACTTAGAAGGATAAGAGCAGCAGACAGATGGGAATGCCAACAGCTGCAAGTTCCCCTCCAAGCCACAAACACCATCCTGACTTGGAACTATTTTACTGAGTAATCACTGTCGATGGGTCAAAATCCTAGGGATCTGTTCCTGACATTCTACCTGTACCTACCTGTATTGGCACAGGAAAGTAAGTCAGATTACTAAACCTTCTACAGGGAAATTCGGGACTGCAATAAATGCAGGCCTAGTCAGTGACGCCCATATTCCCTGGATGAATTCAAAAAATCATGATGAATGCTCAATGATGGCCACTTAATTGCCTAAAACACAAGGCATTGGTGAGACTCAAATACTGTGTGCAGAAGGGCTTTAATGCATTAGAGGCAGTTCAGAAGAGGTTTACTGGATTGGTATCTGGAAGGAGCGAGAAGTTGTCCCAGCTTGCATGCTTCTGCTGGAAGTTAGAAGAGTAAGGGGTGAGTTAACTTGATGTCTATAAAATCCTGCATGGTCTTGCCAAGGTGGACATGCAAAGGATGTTTCCTCTTGTGGGACAGTCCAGAACTAGGGGACACTGTTTAAAAGTTAGAGGGTCACTTTTGTGGACTGAGAATGAGGACAACTTTCTTATCTTCAAAGTGTTGTGCAACGTTGGAACCCTCTGCCTCAAGAAGGCAATGGGGATGGGATCAGCAGTGTAAGTATTGAATGGAACTAATGATAATTCTGTGGATCCTCTGCTCTGAGAGTAAAAACAGCCAACCTTTGACATTGGCAATGGAAGGAAAGATGGGGCAACCAACGAAGGAGAGGAAGATGTGAAGCCTCTTACATTGTAACAAATGAAGACAACAGTAACTGTACCAGATAATGTCCTAAAATTACGTGGCCTATAAATTTCACTTGTATGATGATTTTCTTATTCATTCCCACAACTTTGGCATCACTGGAAACATTTTAAAAAATTTATTCTACTTAGTGACCCTGACAGGGCAGCAATGGGCTGTCTTCCTGCACTGCTGCATCATGTGTGGTGGAGATACCAAAACATTAAAAGGGAATTTATTTCTTACCATTCTTTGTTAGAACTGACTGAGCAGTTAAGAGTTGACTTCAGGATTGGAGTTATACAAAGACCAGATTGCAAACAGATGGCAAGTTCTTCCTGCTTCCTTCGAGCGAACCATTTAGGGTTCTAAGACAATTGGAGTACATTTACTGCTTGTAACATGTTTTATTTTCATTTACAGATCTTTCAGGTCCATAAAGCTGGCCGAGTGGAATTTCAACTTACATCTTCTCGATTATTAGTTCTCAATCCAGTCACATATCCAGTACACTACTGACCCAGGCTTTTTGGGTTAGGCTTAGAGCAATGGTATAAAAAGCAATAGAGACAGAGCGGAAATTCAGAGATTTGAACCAATGCAGATCATCCTATTTCCGATTTAGTTTAAATATGGTGGGTGCAATCAGATCTGATTTTGTGTGAATTCTGTTGTAACAGACCTCACTTCTGGAGATGTAACTCGTGATCTGAGAGAAGAACATTTAACTTGTGCTTCTGATCTTTAGTAAAATGATTTTGGTTTCAATGATTAGGTAAGTTTCCATGAAAAGAAATAACATTAACAAAATCAAATCGTAAATGTTTGATCTTGGTTGAGAAGTGTGTATTGATTTCCTCAATTAATGGGCTCTGCCTAACTAGCAAATTTTCAAACAGCGCAGAAGTGCAGTGTGACTTCAAAAGAATTTACTTTATTTTAGATATTGCACTATTAAAATGAGCTTTACTACAAAGCTGTAACGTTAAAAATGTATATGAATGCCCCCTTAGCTCCAGGCATACAAACATTTCAAAATATACCTAGCTCTAGTCAAAATATTCGTGACATTTAATATAAATAAGTGTCTCTTGTTAAACTGCCCCAACTACACTGTCCCATGTTTTAAACCGCACATACTCAGTAGGTCATCACCACAGTCATCGCTGTGGGTCACATGCTCCAACGAATCACTGGGAACGAGAGAACATTAACCCACTTAAGCCTTCCCCATGCCATAATGCACTGCAGGAGCTTTCCACTTGTATGACAGTTTGTAGCTTTGCAATGAACTGCAGCTGGCAAGTGTGGTAAAAGTGATGACAAGAAGGCGACAGCAAAACTGGGTTCCCCTAGAAGGAAAAACACTATATCGGCACCCGATTATATAAACAAAACATACGGTGCAACTGTCATTCCTATTGCAAAACAGAGGCTTCGTGCTCACCCACAACAGAAACCCTGCTTCATCCTGAATATCCCCAGATACGTAATTTATGAGTTGCAGCACTATAATAGAAAAGTTACTGTGTATACTGTTATATAAAGCCTGTTTGCATAGTTTTCAAACCTTGGAAAGTAATGCCCCAAATAGTCCTGGCTATTCTTCAACAGTTCAAAAATACACGCAAACAGGTTTCAGGGTTCAGAAGCATCACTTCCATCGTAGACTATTGGTTTCTCAACAGTTAAGTGATAAAGCACCTTCTTAGAGGTAAACCTGAAAGAAATAATCGTCAACAATCATAATCATAGAATTATAGAGCATAGAAACAAACCCATCAATCCAACTCGTCCATGCTGCCCAGACACCCCAATCTGACCTAGTCCCATTTGTCAGCATTTGGTCCATATCCCTTTAAATGTTTCCTATTCATATACCCATCCAGATGCCTTGTAAATGTTGTAATTTTACCTCATCCACCATTTCCTTTGGCAACTCCTTCCATGCCACCACCTCCACTGATACAACAGCGATGAGGGTTTTATCAGCAAAAAAAACAAGTAAGTACATATTTAACTCAAAATATAAACACTGAATCAAACCATCCTCTTCACACTAACAACTGCAAATGTCCAGAGTGTGTGTATGGATACGGTTTTACCTCTGCATCTGCAAAATCACGAACAGCGAATTTGCCTCTTCACACCAAAAAAAAAGTCACCAATCATTCAAATTCCGTGGGCAAAACTCACCCATCCGTGACCAATGTTATATCACTGAACAGTTTGATTAAAAAATAGGTTAAATAAAAACAAAAGTTGGATGGGAGTCCCTTGTGGGACAGTGGTAGTACCTTCACCCCTGGACCAGGAGGCCCAGGTTCAAGTCCCACCTGCTCCAGAGGTGTGTAATAACATCTCTGAACAGGCTGATTGGAAAAAATAGGTTCCCAGTGACCACCACATACCCTGAAATAATAAATACATGGGAGTCACATGGTTATCCCCTTCAACCCTCTATGAGCAAGGGCATTGGTGCTCGGTGGATGAACAGGTTGAGGACAGGTGCAGGTAGAGGACAAGCGTGCATCATCAGGGGAGAGTGGTTGGGAGGGAGTCATGTCTGCATTGTCCAACCCCTCCAACACTCAGTTGCCACCCATTATCTCCCCAAAAATGCCCGGCCTTGCTATATAGAATTTCTCACGTTTAATGGTAAGTTACAATACACAACAACAGTTTTTAACATATTTATTCTGTTAACTTTTATTTCAGGTGTTTTAGTGTTTATTAATTTAACCCCAAAAATAGTCTTTGGCCCTGGGAACCTAACCCTATTTTTACCACCAGTTATTAAGCCCTGTACTCGCGAATTCATCATTCACTGAGGTTTTCAGGAACGGCACCCTCATTGACATAGACGAGTGACTAAACAGAACACTGGAACTCTGTTCCAGATTTCAAACATTATTCTGTGAATTTAATATCAGGTACAGCTTTTTATTTAAAAGGATACATCTGGGACTATTTTCACATTCCTGGCAGGAAACAGAGTGGCTCGGCCCATGAAATCTCACAGGTAGCTACGTTTCAGTCTGCTAGTGGTAGGGGAATATTCCTCTGATAAATCAGTATCAGAAATGGACTGAAGTTAGTAACCTGCCTGCTCCCTGTGTGCACCGGAATTTAGACTCAGAAATTAGATGGGAGTTCACAGGGTGACGTGGTGGATAGTGTCCCTACCCCTAGACCGGGAGAACCAAGTTCAAATCCCATCTGCACCAGAGAGATGTGTAATAATATCACTGAATAGATTGATTAGAAAAGTATTTTAAATTAAAAAAAGATGGGAATCACAGGGCCCCCTTGGAACACAGTGGTCGCGTCCTTACTATTGGATCAGGTTTGAGTCCCACCTGCTCCAGACTGTGTGAAATAACATCACTGAACATGTCGATTACCATGAAATAACAGTTCGATGGGAGTCATACGGCTCTCCCAAAGGCTATGCAGCAAACTGTTTTGTGATCGCCTCTTGCTCAGAGACATTCAGTGCCTGGTCGAGGAACCCAGTGTTGGCAAAAGATGGGTGGGGAGGAACCCAGAAAGTCATGCCTCTGTGCTTGTCTCCAGCACCTCAACCTCACATCCCTCCAGTGACACTACCCCCTATTTGTCCAGCACAGGCAAAGGCATAACACCTATGTCACTGCTGACAACCACAACAATCTTCCTGGTTCTGTGACTGTGCTAAGTGGCAAGGAAAAGTACTGTGAGTCGTTAACTTTTGCATGGGGGGAAAAACACAAAAGGCCCAGGCAGGGAGCAAAGTGAGTGAGTACCAGAGAGTGCTACTGAGAAACCTTGAGATGCTGCTTGGTCAAACACGTGAGTGGGATACCCGTCCCTCTGCAGTTTCTTGGCAGCAGCATTACAATGAAAAGTACGGGTAAGCTCAAATGTGCAGCAATGAAGTGAAGAACTGAAATGGGAACTGGGTCAGAGATGCCATCCTCCATTGACAGGGGGTGTGGGTGGTCACTGCCAATGGTGTATGTCCAATGACCAAGATGGAGGCCTGAGGGAGCAAATGGCGTGTTGGAGTCCCAGGTACCTGCTCTGACTTTCTTGTTAAGAATGGCTGCTATTCAGTTTCTCTTCAGCATATGGAAGAATAGAAAACAGCATTTTATGAAGGTGAGATGAGGTACAAATGGCATGCAAATAGGCTTCACAATGCTCACAAATGAGGTTCTCAATTTGTTATTCAAATCTTGGTTTCAGAATCGGATTTTTTTTCCTCGAAATCTGGAATCTCATTTCTGCCGATCTCGCCATATAGTCCCAACGGACCCACCACTGCCCACATTTTCCAGGGACTGGGAAGATTCTGCCCATAGGGTTTCCATGTGGATGAATACCCCCCCACATTTAAATGTTGCCCAGTAGGAGGAGGAGCAGGAATCCAGCAAAGCAGATAGCTTGCTCACTGTGGTACCTCTCCAACCTTGTCCTATTGATTTCAACAGGCTTCAGTCTGTCTTTTAGCTGCACTAGTGCAAGTATTATTATTCTTACTCGTTTCTTCAGAGGGATGTTGTAACAAGGTGTAGCAAACAGCAACGAAATATTGGCCAGAAAAATGTATGAATGATGTCAACTGGTGATAAATATTACTCAGGCGGTAAGAAGAGTCGTCAGTTGTTCTATAACACGATGGTTGTGTTTGTGTGCAACCCCGCGTTATAGAAAAATCATGCTTTAGAAAGAGCACTTAAAGTGCTAGTGATGTAATGGCGTTATAGCCAACACACGTTTTAAAAGTTCGTGCTTGAGAAACAATGCCCCAATTTGTTAATCACGTTGCAACGAATTTGCGTTGACGAAATGTGCATTATAACAGAATGGCCTGTACCAGTGAAATCTTTTGGAATCTTTTATAATTTTGCTTGATCAGTCAGGACCTTGATTTAATGTCTCATGCTAAAAGACAGCAACAGTACAGCACTTCCCCAGTACTGAGGTCATGTGCTCAATGATATTCTCAAACAGAGATGAGAATGCTGGAAGACATTTTGGATAGGCTACCAGTGGAAGACTTGTCAAACTTTTGATAAGACGGATCTAAACGTTTGTGGCGTTTTGTTGGTAGTAGTAGAACTGTAAATGTGCTGGCCTTTTTAAACGTGTAACCTCTCCTTTGAGAAACTACTGTGCAATCAAGAAGGGAAATCAAGAAGGAAAGGTCATGTACCCAATTTCAAATTATCAAGAGCAAGCCGCAATCTAATGCAGATTTCATTGTTTCCTTAGGTTTGCATGCATTCAGGAAATTCTATCATGACCTTGCAACTCTTGGTTGAGATGATCAACACAGATTTTCAATCCAGCTTTGTAACTTAGTTGATATTTTTGTTTTGCATTCATATGGAAAAAAAATGACTATCTGTTATCACGGAACCACACTGTTCTTAAGTGAAAGAACCAAATTAAGTTTTTTTTTTAAACGGACAATATACAGTAGGTGCTCATTTAAGGTCTGTTTGCATTCCTGAAAATTGCGAAGTGACTTTAAGTGAAGTGTGGTTTTCCAAAGGAATCAATGTTAAAAACAGAGTTAGGTTTGTGCAGGCATTTTTTGCTCAGAATAAACAATGCACAGAAGTACTGCACTGTGCATGTGAATTCCTTGCTGAAATAATTTGCAAAATTAATCACTATAAAATAAATACTGGACAGTTAGGTACTTCAGGACCTTTCCCAGCAGAAAACAACATTAGGACATTAAATGGAAATGGTGCATATCCTTACATTCATTAAAGGATAACATTCAATAAGTGTTAAAATGGAGAACAAATACAATATAAATGTGATTATAAGTACACGTGAAAATTACACTCCCCGAATAAGTTCTAAATGACCAAGCTCCACCTAGTGGCAAAAGCTAGTCAATGCAGATATAACTATCTGTACTGACCAACTGTTGCTAGGTGGAGCTTAGGACTTCAGTGTGAATTCAGGCAGGACAGAGATTGACACCGGAGACAGTAAAGGCAGGACCAGAAGGCAGGAGTGAGATTCAGGTTGGAGAATGAAGAGAGACTGATAGGAGACAGAGTGAGGGAAAAAGAGGATGGTTAAGAGTACTCAGTGTGCAGGTGAGCCAGTCGGTGGGAAGACGTCATGAATACCCTCTCACACACTGAGCAAGTGAATGGTTTCTCCCTGGTTAGTCGCCCTGCTAAAGAAAGGATATTATTAAACTGGAGAGGGTTCAGAAAAGATTGACCAGGATGTTGCCGGAAATGGTGGGCTTGAGATATGAAAAATGACTGGAAAGCCTTCGTTTTATTGGAGCGTTGAGGGGTGACCTTATTGAGGTTTACAAAATCATAAGGAGAGTAGATAAAGTGAATGACAAAGGTCTTTTCCCCAGGTTGGGGGAGTTTAAAGCTAGAGGGCATATTTTTAAGGTGAGAGGAGAATGTTTTCAAAAAGGACGTGAGAGGCAACACAGAGAGTGGTTTGTTTGTAGAATGAACTGCCAGAGGAAGTGGTGGATGCGAGTACGGTTACAACATTTAAAAGACATCTGAATAAGTTCACAAAGAGGAAAGGTTTGGAGGGATATGGGCCAAGCGCAGGCAGGTGGGACTAGTTTAGTTTGGGATTATGGTCAGTGTGGACTGGTAGGGTCCAAGGATCTGTTTCCCTGCTGTAATTGAAATGAGAAGGGTCACAGAACAGGAAGTCTGACAAACCACGTTAAACTAACTCTCAAAGCATTATACAAATATTGCCACTATTTTACTAATGACATTAAAGCAAAACTATGTTAACTTAATTGACTTTAAATGGCAATTTACTGTACTGAGTTTAAATCCAAATCAGAGAGCTTACCTGGAAAAAGAGTTATCAAAAATCAGCAAATACAGCCCCGGATTCCTAACCTTCAATTGTCCTTGTATTGTTTCCTTGTGGGAATTGCAACGAGTTAGAGGAATTAAAACCTGTGTGTAAACAGAAGACTCCGTAAAACATTAGTGTTCCTTGAAATTCAAAACGGCAAAATACTCAGTTAGAATAAGAAAAGCTATACTTATCAAAATATGTAAATTATCCATTAACATTCCACCTCAATTTTGTAAAGAGTCTCAGAGATTCTTGTGATATCCTAAAATGGGTTTAAATACATTTTTACTGTATCCAGGGTGGAATTTAATACCTTGTAGCAAGTGGAATGGCAGGTGAACATCTAATCAAATAAAAATCAAAGGAACTGCACATGCTGTAAATTAGAGACAAAAATATAAATTGCTGGAAAGAATCAGCAGGTCTGGCAGCATCCTTGGAGAAAAATCAAAGTTATTGTTTTGAGTCAAGTGACCCTTCCTCAGAACCTTTGAGTTTCAACCTGAAGCGTTAACTCTAATTTCCCTCACAGATGTTGCCAGACCTGCTGAGCTTTTCCAGCAATTTTTATTTTTGTCTCTGAACATATAATCAGGTGGAAGGGTGGAGAATGGAACACCTGTCTGCCTCTGCACTGATTCAGCCTAGGTTATTCGGATCACTTTGCTTTGCTCGACACAAAGCCAGGTCTCTAAAGCTTGGTGTGGTCCTTTACCTGCTGTGGGTGAAATGGCAGCACAGGTGAGCTGGCTATGCACTGCAGTTTAATAACAATGAGGTAGGTAATGAATGCTATTGCATGCAAGTAGGCTTCCTGCTGCTTACTGCTCAGAATCTTTTTTCGGCTTTCACCACTCGGTTGGAAAATGGAACATTTTAGTCTCGATGTCGAGAACCCCTTGCTGGTCTAATCACCCATTTTTCACAACTTACTATGAACCACATTGTTCAGGGGTGGTAAATTTATAAATCTTTTACTAATGATTTTTGCCTTACAAATAGTAATTCCCTTAATACAAAACAATCAAGATCATTCACGTCAGAATTAACAAGACAGAGAGGAGGCAATGTGAGATAGTCTGTGCATATTAACAAGGTAGCGAGAGGGCAGTGCAAGATTGTGTACACGACAGGGAGCATACAGTGGTAGACTGTGTATATTAACAGGACAGATAGAGGGCTGTGTGAAGTAGACTGTGTGTATTTACATGGCAAGGACATCAATCAGAGGGAAAGCAATGCAAAACTGTGTACATATTTACATGAGAGGGAGGGGGCAATGTTAGAGTCTGTGCATATTAACAACACACATAGAGGACAGTTGAGATAAGCTGTGGGAATTAGCAAGGCAAGGAGAAAAAAACAAAGGAAAATGGCGTCAGGAGTCGGCCAATCTGCCCTTCAAGTCTGATCCGATATTCAGTGTGATCATGATTGATCATCCTATCCAATATTTTGTTCCTCTTTCACACTATACCTTGTGATTCCTTTTGCCCTAAGAACGAGATCTATCGTCTCTTTTGAAACATCCAATGTTTCAGCCTCAACGCCTTCTGTGGCACAGAATTCCAAGGCTCACCATGAAGAAATGTTTTCTTGTCTCAGTCCATAACAGCCTGTACTGCTTCCTTAAACTGTGACCCCTGCTCTGGATTCCCCAGTCATTGGAAACAGTCAGGACAATGTGGCAGCAACAGAGCTTATACTTATCCAGCATTTTTGATAAGAATATAGGATGCTTCCCAGGAATGTAAGCACCAAAACCTGACACCGTGCCACATGAAGGAATATTTTAACAGACAAGCAAGGGAGTAGGTTTTAAAGAGCATCTAAAGGAGGGAAGAGATTCAGGAAAGGAGTACTATAACCGGGGCGAAAGTGAGGAGTGCAGATACTGAAGATTACAGTCAAGAGTGTGGTGCTGGAAAAGCACAGCAGGTCAGGCAGCATCCGATGAGCAGGTGAATCGACGTTTCAGGCAAAAGTCCATTCCTGATGAAGAGCTTTTGTCCGAAACGTTGATTTTCCTGCTCCTCAGATGCTGCCTGACCTGCTGTGCTTTTCCAGCACCACATCATTTACTATAACCGGGGGGCCTTGACAACATGGTCACCAATAATAGAGTCATTAAAATCTGGGATTCTCAAGAAGCCAGAAATGGCTGAGTAGAATGGGTTATGGGAGGTACATGATTCGACAAATTACTTGGTGGGTTGTAGGGGCTGGAGAAGTTTTCAGGCATAGGGCTATAAATTAGTATTTTGTGGAGCAATTCTAATGAGGAACAGGAAAGAATAGTGAACAGGTAAAGACAGAAAAGTGCTTGCAATCTTCAACAAGTTCCATGATCAACTGTGAGACAGAAGACAAAGGGTATAAAATGACAGAGGACAGATGAGGATAGAAGTGGGGTAACTGAGAAAGTTGATTGGATCAGGATGAAGCAGAGCCAGGAACGGGGGAGGTAAAGCCTATAGTTCCCCCTGCCTCCCTTTTCAGGTATGTACATTGAAAATTCTTACCTTATATTGGTTACAGGGTGCCTATCAGGCCACGTTTGGTTTCTCCTGAGCATTACTGACACTGGCTGCTTCATGGCAAACCAATCTTGCAAAGGATACTTTTCAGCAGCTGCCAGGGCTCCTATTTACACAGGCAGACAACCAGTGCCTGTCTTTTTGGTTTTTTTTTGGGGGGGAGGCACTACATGATAATTTTTTGCCCAATGTGGTGGCCAGGGCATTTTTGGCTTGGAATGAACATCTGCTTCTTTCTTGTCATACCAGAAGCTTAGCAAGACATTTGAAAACATGGCTTCCATGTGATGAATTTCTGGGACTTCCTGCTAAATTCTCTTTTTTCTGTAAGGTTTGTATATGTTAACTTGAGTTAGCCCTGTTCTTTACGACTTCCGCTTATTTTCTATCTATCAGCAATAGGCAAGACTGTGGTAGTGTTTAAGTTGCTGCAAGACCAATGTAAACACCAGAAGCTACACCAAAAGTGTTCCAGTACCAACCAACAATTTACGCGAGAGGTTTACACCTTAATTTAAAAATACTGGCTTTACATTTGTCCTCGGGATTTACAGGACAGAGGCCAGAAAAGCAAAGCCCACGGGAAAAAGGAACTATTCAGTCATTTATTATTTAAATAAAATACATCCAACCATAGATTCTGTTTTGATATACAAACATCTTATTACCACTGAAATATGAATTTGTTTAAAGGCATTTTTGGTTTCCTTACTTGAATAGTGTTGTTTGCGCATTACTTGTGCTTTTGAGGTTAGAGATCAGAGCGGGCAATGCATGCTGAGATTGCTTAACACTGATTGATACCAGGCACGAAAGGAAGTGGTTCAATTTGTGGATGGGTGTAATGTAAATAACAAGTAATCCTTGAGCCCCTTAATCCCACTTATAAAACCTTCTAATGTTTGCTATAAACAAGGGGAATTACATTTACAACACCATATTTCCTTAATTTGACCGTCTTTTGACATCAGTCAGAAAAATGACTCTGAGCAAAAGGAGAAGATATCAGGAAAGTGACCAAACAATTGATCAAAGAGACAGGATTTAAGGACCATCTTAAATGAGGAGAGGCAGGAGATTCCAGAGTTTACAACCTCGATAGCAGAAAGCAACACCATATTTCCTTAATTTGACCGTCTTTTGAAATACAGCCCCTGCAAATGAAATGAGCCTGTTACAAAAATGCCCAACGTTTTATAAGTTGTTTAGATTCTGTGAAACCCTCGTGGATGTTTGTGAAATGGAACAGATCATAAACTGACTCAAAAAGCCATTATTATCAACAATACATTACATAGTCAAACATCAATGTTTTGCTCAGAAAACTGGCTTAAACATGACAGTTGCCCTTTGTCGTTTTTGCCCTTGTCAATGAACTCTGTTTCTTTGCATTAATTTCATCTGTCTCTATGACTTCTGCCTCAGTTTGAACAGACTACTTGTAGTCTTGGCTACCTACATGACCCTAAATTGAGCTACTGATCCCATATCCTCTCCATCACAAAGGCTATCAATTTCTAGTAACAGTACTTGTCTGCCTTACCTATGCCCATATGTTGCTAAAATTATTACCCATTTTATTATTTTTAACTTCAAGATTTGACTATTCCAATGTTCTGCTGACTGGCCTGCCATTGTCTACCCTCTAGAGAATTAAGTTCATCCAAAATTTTGTTTTTATAACATAGCATGAACCAAGTTTCACTTACCCATCAAGTCTATGTTTGCTGACTTGACTCACTCGACTCTGAGACACTTTGGATGAGAAATTTGCATCCTTGTGCTAAAATCCAAGCATTGCCTTTCCCTTTCATACCTCCCTCTCTTCTCCAAGTCCACAAAACCATTCAGAGGTCTTTGTTTTTTCAACTCTGGCCTTTTATGTGTTCCCTACCACTGTGCTTTCTGCTATCGAGGTTGTAAACTGTGGAATTTCCTCCCTCTCCTCATTTAAGATGGTCCTTAAATCCTGTCTCTTTGATCAATTGTTTGGTCACTTTCCCGATAGCTTCTCCTTTTGCTCAGAGTCATTTTTCTGACTGATGTCGTTCCCATGAAACACCTTGGGACATTTTATTATATTAAACATATTATATAAATTTGTTGCTCTTTTGAATAGTGTCCTTTACATGCAAATAGACAGAAAGATTAGAACACAGCAGCTACAATGCAGCACTCCCTCAGTGTAATATTGAAAAAAAAGCAGTCTTAAATAAATTAAAAATGAAAATGACAAAGAAATAACGCACATCACTTATTCTACTGATTTCACAAAATATTTATTCTATATAAACAAAAGGATCAGATATTGTAGTCACTACTTATTTTCTGCCCTAGTTTAGTTTGACTCAAATGGGAAATGGAAATCATTATATTATTTTCCTTGTTATCCTTAACAATTTTATCGAGGTAGTCATTTTGTGACTTATGGCAACAAAACGACAGACATATTAGAACAAATAGCTTTTTCTAATTCCTGACAATTCCTTCATTTTTTAAGTTTCCTGGACTGGATAACAATACATTGAATGGAGGTCCTGATTGATGCAGTTATCTTGCATGCAGACATACTTAAAAATGTTTAAGTTATTAAGGCACAACTGTGAATCTCACCATTATTAAGAAATCTCTAGTTGTAACAAAGAGATTATACAATCCTACATAATGCTTGCACATAAGAAATCTGTTATTTATGTCAGACAAACAAAAAAATAAATTGTTCAAGAGCATGAAGCTAGTGTTTGCTAATGTTCCTATGCTGTTTAAATTTCAATTGCTCATTACATTTCTGATAACTGCATCTAAATGATGAGGATGTGAATTGGGAAATAAATGTAATGGAGTTCAACTGTTTATAAGACAGTCAAGAAAAATACAATGCTGCGCAAATATATGTATAATGATTTTTTTTTAGATTAGATTGCTTACAGTGTGGAAACAAGCCCTTCGGCCCAACAAATCCACACTGACCCTCGAAGAGCAACCCAGCCAGACCCATTCCCCTACATTTACCCCTTCGCCTAACACTACGAGCAATTTAGCCAATTCACCTAACCTGCACAATTTTGGACTGTGGGTTTATTTAAAAAATTATGTATCCTTCTATTCTCCACAGTGATTTCCTCATATTTCATTCTTGCATACCTCTGTCAGCTTTTTCCAATGATAAATTCTTTATTATATTTTTCACAACTGTGAATTCAGCTCACTAAATTTTCACAAATCATGGCTTCATATAAACATTTCACTCTCTGTGACAAAATTTCTAGTAGTGTACCCAACTAAGAATTTGACAAAAAAGGAAACAAATCATTCACAATAATTTAAATAAATACATCTACTTTGCATTTGTAACAGCTTAGTTAAAGTTTTTCACTGAAGACATTATTCTCTCCCAAAAGCCTAGCTCTGACTTAACATGTAGCTTGCTATTTCTCAAATTGTGATGCAGTTAGCTGAATTTAGATCTTTCAATTAAAGATTATGTAGTGTCTTAATCACCAAGTGGTGTCAGGGCAATTCAGGGAGCAGCAAATATTGTTGTGAACTATCTGCTCAAATGTCTTTTGATATTATTTGAAGAAAGGCTATGGGACAACTTTTATTCAGTTTACTAAATTTATTAAATTTAAAATTTAATGTGTGCATATGTCTGGCTCAAAATGAGCATTTGTTGACAGCTCAGATGTTTGTTGTGCCTCTGAAAATTGTGACACTGCGACTTTCATTACTGCTTTTGGAATAAAAGTCACAATTCTATTAATATATGCAAATCAGTGACGTTCTTCAAACTGGTCTGATGAATAGTCATATAGGACCCGAAATGTTAACTCTCTCCAAAGATCCTGCTGAAATTGTAAAATGTTTGAGCAGAAACCGTCAGAAGGTTTATTCAAATATTCCAGCTGCACTATTTCCTCAACTTTCCTAATGTATTCTGAACATTAAGATACATTAATATTAATATTAACATTAATATTTCTGATTAAATTATCCAAATTGTGTTTACTGCAGCAAAATTAAAAAAATTGCAAGTCAAACATTACATTTAAAACCAGATGTTTATAAGGGACAAAGGTCTTCAGGTAAAACATTTAACAAAGGTTCTAAAAACACAAATGACAATTCAATGGTACATTTATTTAAGTTCTTGTTAAAGTTTAGAATTTATTGCTTGGTTATATCCTTCTTTCTGGTTATTTGAATTAAGTTCCTGAGGAGAAAATCTAACTATTAATTCTCTGCAAGTATTTTGAAGATTTTGTAGGAATTTGGTGAATTGAATTCACACTAACAAAGTATTGAGTTTACAAGCACCAAATTGATTAGTAATACTGACAGGAATTTACAATTTAAAAAAACTGGTAAAAGTGTAAAAAAATCAAATACTGTATCAGGAAATTACTGAGCAGGTTGAAAGTATACATAGATTTTTAATATACAGTCAGTTCTGCTATAAAGTGGTTATTCCATTCTCATGCAAGCCAGTGTTATAAGAAAATTGTGTAATAGCAGTGCCATATAAGCTAATGGGGCCAGAGTCGCGATACAACCAATACAAGCTTTAAACGTTCACACTTTAGAAACAGTGTCCCAGTTCATCAATCACGTTATAGCAAATTCACATTAATGAAATGCTCATCATAGCAGAACGACTTGCACCGTATTACATAACCGTATCTCTTATGAATATTGATACGATCCCAGCTGATGTTATTGCTGGAAATGTAAGATTCCATAAGACCATAGAACAAAGGAGCAGAAATTAGGCCATTCAGCCCATCCAGGCTGCTCTTCCGTTAAATCATGTCTGGTAAGTTTCTCAACCTCATTATCCCTGTAATCCTTGATCCCCTCAATACTCAAGAACCTATCTATCTTTAGTTTTGAATATACTCAATGACCTGGCCTCCACAGCCTTCTGTGGCAGTGAATTCCATAGATTCACCACTCTCTGGCTGAAGATATTTCTCTTTATCTTCATTCAAAAAGGTCTTCCCTTTACTCTAACGCTATGCCTTCGGGTCTTGGTCTCTCCTCCCAATGGAAACATCTTCCCAACATCTACTCTGTCCAGACTATTCAGTATACTGTATGTTTCAATTAGATCCCCCCATCCTTCTAAACTCTAGCTAGTATAAACCCAGAGTCCTCAAACGTTCCTCATATGTCATTCCTGCGACCATTCTTGTGAACCTCCTCTGAACATGCCCCGGGGCCAGTAAATCCTTCCTGAGACATAGAGCCCACAACTGGGCAATACTCCAAATGTGGTCTGACCAGACCCTTAAGAGATCCTCAGAAGTGCATCCCTGCTTTTACATTCAAGTCCTCTCAAAATAAATGCCATCATTGCATCTGCCTTCCTAACTATTGACTCAACATGCAAGTTTACCTTGACAGAATCCTGGACTAGAATTACTCAAGTTTTTTCTGCACTTCAGACTTCTGAATTTTCTCCCCATTTAGAAAATAGTCTCTGTTCTTCCTACCAAAGTACATGACCTCACACTTTCGCATGTTGTATTCCATCTGCAACTTCTTTGCCCACTCTCCTAACCTGTCCAAATCCTTCTGCAGCCTCTCTGCCTCCTCAATGCTACCTGTCCCTCTACCTATCTTTGGATCATCTGCAAACTTGGCCAGAATACCCTCAGTTCCTTCATCTAGATGGTTAATGTAAAAAGTGAAAAGTTGTGGTCTCAAACACTGAACCTTGTGGAACACCACTTGTCACCGGCAGCCATCCTGAGAAGGATCCTTTTATCCTCACTCTCTGCTTTCTGCCAGATAGCCAAGCTTCTATCCATGCTAGCGCCTTTTCTCTAACACAATGGGCCCTTATCTTACCCAGTAGTCTCCTGTGCAGCGCCTTGTCAAATGCTTTCTTAAAGTCCAGGTAGATTAACATCCATTGGCTCTCCTTGGTCTTAACTGCTCGTTACTTCCTCAAAGAATTCTAGCAGATTTGTCAGGCATGACTTCCCCTTGTTGAAACCCATGCGGACTTTGCCCTATTTTACCATACACTTCCATGTATTCAGAAATCCCATCCTTCACAATGGATTCCAGGATCTTACCCACGCCCGAGGTTAGGCTAATCAATCCATAATTCTGTCTTCTGCCTTACTCCCTTTTTAAACAGGGGTATCACGTTAGTGATTTTCCTCGTCGCTAGGACTCTCCCTGATTCTAGCAATTCCTGAAAGAACACCACTAATGTCTCCACTACCTCTTCAGCTACCTACCTTTGAACTTTGGATTGTAGTCCATCTGGTCCAGGTGATTTATCCACCTTAAAGCCATTCAGTTTTTCTAGCACCTTCTCCTTGGTGATGGCCACCCTACTCAGCTCTACCCCCTCACTCTCTTGAATTTTCGGGATATTACTCATGTCTTACACCGTGAAGACTGCACAAAGTAATTATTCAGTTCCTCACGCAGTTCCTTGTACCCCACTAGTGTCTCTCCAGCGTCATTTTACAGCATCCCAAAGTCCACTTTTGCTTCTCTTTTGCCCTTTGTATATCTAAACAAACTCTTCCAGTCTTAATATTACTGGCTAGCTTACTCTCATAGTTAATCTTCTCCTTCCTTATTTCTTTTTTTGTTTCCCCCAATTGGTCTTCTGGAAAAGCGCAGCAGGTCAGGCAGCATCCAAGGAGCAGGAGAATTTCAGCTCTGATCTCCAGCATCTGCAGTCCTCACTTTCTCCCAAATGGTCTTCGTAAACTTCCCAATCCTCTGGTTTCCCACTGCCTATGATATATATTCTATTTTGCTTTTATGCTATCCCTGCTTTCTTAGTCAGCCATTGTTGTCTCATCCTCCCTGTGCTGAAAATGTGTTGCTGGTTAAAGCACAGCAGGTTAGGCAGCATCCAAGGAACAGGAAATTCGACGTTTCGGGCCAGAGCCCTTCATCAGGATTCCTGTTCCTTGGATGCTGCCTAACCTGCTATGCTTTAACTAGCAACACATTTTCAGCTCTGATCTCCAGCATCTGCAGACCTCACTTTTTATTCATCCTCCCTGTACCATGCTTCTTTTTCCATGGGATGAATCTCTGCTGCGTCTCCTGAATTACTCCCAGAAACACCTGCCACCACTGTTCCACTGTCACCATGGGCCCTTATCTTATTCCAGACTGACATCTGGCTTGATAGATCATATTTGATTTTTATTGGTTTTCACAAGGTGGTCTTTCACAGAAACACCATCTTGCAATGCTGCAGATTTGGGTTTAAAGTAAAACAAAATGTTATTACGCAAAAGATATTATGAGGCAAAAAAAACGAACGAATCAAACTATTTACATGTAACACAAGTTTAAAGATTTGGAAGCGCTTGATAAAATATAATCCCATAAATCCCAAAAGCACTCCTTTACAGTACTCACACGAGAGTGAACTATCTATCACATCTATTGGGCTTAATTTAACCATGATTTCAATTCTCTGTTTTGAGAATTTGATACCCTCTTTGTTGAACTTTCATATAACAGACTTAGATTTTCTCAGCTTCAAATAATACCTTCAGGGTTTTAACCAAAAATTTCTAGCCTGGAACTTTCAAATCAAACTTCTTGTGCTGAGATAATCTATTTCTAATCTATTTCCCTTCTTTAGGAGTCAGTATTTTTCACCCCCAATTTCAGGCAAACAAAAACTGCAAAACTGTCCAACCCAAAAATACTTTTTCAAGCTTTGGATGTTTCCTCTAAGCACCCCCAAAATCCAGAATCTTTTAACTGAAACCTAATGCACACTGTTTGCTTGTAAATCTTTCTCAATGAAAACAAAACCCCATTAGCCTCCAAGAACTCTCTCTCTCTCTAATATAGTTACTCAAAATAAATCGCCATGACTAAAAGTAATTCAGTAATTCAACCTCTTCAGACATACAGAAAACACAAAGAAGTACAGGCAACAAAAAGTCTGGTCAAGGAGGCACGTTTTAAGGAGTATTAAAAAGGAGAGAAGAAGAGACACAAGAGAGAGGAGAGGCAATGGTGGAGTGGTTAAAATCAGTGACACAATAGATGTCTCCAAACTAAATCTAGAAGAAGAAATAGATTTTGATTTATATTATGGAGTTTCAGATTCTCTACTGATAATCTATTTAACTTGTTTCAGAAACGCTTGCCACAAAAACTTAAATCACAGTGCAAGTATTTTTACCACCAGATCTATAAAAGGTGGTCATGAAGTCTTTGAAGTGGGGGTACAATTGCAATTGCTTGTTTTTAGAAGAGATTAATTAGTTTAAATAAGTTAAATGGAATAAATAAATTAAAATCCAAAATAAATCATGTTAAAATATATAGAAATCATACAGATTACATCACAATATATTTATGTGGTGGTTCAGAAACAGATGTATTGGCTGGTTTTGTGATATTTGTTTGTTTGTGAATGGTACCTTTGACAAAAAAAAGACCAATTTGACTGCTTGGTTCTGTGATTGGTACTAGCTACTGATCTCATAAATTGTCGAACAAATGGAACAAGCTTTAATCAGTTCAAGTTGGCTTGGAGATTTGAGCTTAACAGCATGGCTATCAGCAACTGTCATCGGTTCATCCACGGCTGCAGGATATCTTTGAAATATGAAACCTCTGAGAGCTATGATACTATGGTCAGATTAGGCACAACAGGTATTTTCTTTTACCTCATCTTAAATTCAGTAACCAGGGTAACACCATAAACACACAGCTATCTTATTTTAAGAATTAGAATTAGAATCCCTACAGCGTGGAGACAAGCCCTTTGGCCAACAAGTCCACACTGACCCTCCGAAGAGTAACCCACCCAGACCCATTCCCCTATCCTATCACCTATATCTATCCCTGACTAATGCCCCTAACCTACACATCCCTGAGCACTATTGGAGATTTAGTAGGGCTAATTCATCTCACCTGCACATCTTTGGATTATGGGAGGAAACCGGAGCATCCAGGGGACCCCCACGCAGACATGGGGAGAATGTGTAAATTCCACACAGACAGTTGCCTGAGGCCAGAATCGAACCCAGGTCCCTAGCACTGTGAAGCAGCAGTGCTAACCACTGACGAACTGTGCCACCCTATTGCATTTCTCTTGCATATCCACCAACCTTCTTCAGAAGTTACACCAGAAAATGGCAAAAACACCATCTGCATTCTATCCCCAAGTTTTAATTATACAGAATAAATATATAATACATGGAAAAGATATAAATTGATAACTATAATGCAAAATTATAAATATGAAACTATACTTTTGTGTACTTTAAACTGATTATTTTAAGTTCTGCATTTGAACTTAATCTTATACATGCCAAATCAGGCACGTATAGTAACAGCACGAGCAACAATTCTAAATAAAGGCATAATCCCCCTTACCTTGCATTGTTCATATGGAGTTTGTTCAGATTCTTGATAAACAACACTGAATGAGATGCTCTTCGGATCAGAAGAAAAGATCCAGCTGATGGTCAGACCACACTCTTCAACACCAATAGGGATGAGACTGTAGCAGCTGGCCTTAATAAAAAGCTCTCTATTGTGGTCTCCAAATTCCCTAATCTCATCTACCTTGAGGGGTATCTTGAGTCTAAAATAGAAACATAACTCAGTTTGTCCTCCCAACAATAACAGTGAGTAATCATATTGTACTCTTAATGCAATAACACCTCCCAAACCTTCACAGGAACATCCTCAAATAAAACTGACACCAAGCCACATAAAGAAGTACAAGCAACAAAAAGTTTGGTCAAGGAGGTATGTTTTAAGGAGTATTAAAAAGAAAAAAAGAGACACAAGAGAGAGGAGAGGCAATGGTGGAGTGATTAAAATCAGTGACGCAGTAGAAGTCTCAAACTAAATTTGGAAGAAGAAATTTGGTTTATATGATGGAGTTTCAGATTTTCTACTGATAATCTATTTGACTTGTTTCAGAAATGCTTGGCACGAAAACTTAAATCACAGTGCAGTATTAGTATTTTTAACACCAGATGTACAAAAGGTGGTCATGAAGTCTCTGCAGTGGGGGTACAATTGCAATTGCTTGTTTTTAAATAAGTTAAATGTAGTGAATAGATTTTGATCACCCAGAGTATTTTTTTCAAAACAGTAAATTCACCAATAGAGCATTGAAGCTCTATTTTCTGGCGAAGCGTGAGGATGGTGTATTCAGTGGTAGCTGATTGGCCACCCCTATCACCAAGCTAGCCAGTCAAATTGCAAGCTAATCAGTTTCAGACCTGATTGGCATGCCTCCTGGCCTATCACATGACTTGGCTACAGAGTCCCAGAATTCCAGAAGTTGCTGACCAATCAATGGAAGGGTGTAGTCATTCTGGAGGCAGTTCAGAGGAGGTTCACCAGATTGATTCCAGAGATGAGGGGCCTATCTTATGAAGAGAGACTGAGCAGTGGAGGCCAATACTCTCTGGAGTTTAGAAGAATGAGAGGAGATCTAATTGAGGTACATAAGATGCTGATATGGTTTGACAAATTAGACATAGAATGTCATGGATAACCATGAGTGAGAAGTTGTAGTTTTAGCCTAAGGGGTAGAAGATTTAAAACAGGGATGAAATTACTTTTCTCAAAAATTTGTGAATCTGTAGAATTCACAACCCAGAGTGTAGTTGATGCTAGGACATTAAGTAAATTTAAGGAGGACATAGACAGATCTTAAATTACTAACGGGTTGAAGGCTTATGAAAAGTGGGGACAGGAAAGTGGAGTTGATGCTGAGGTGAGATTTTCCATGATCATATCAATTAGCAGAGGAGGTTCGAGGGGTTGAAATGCGTTCTCCTGCTCTTTGTTCGCATGTTGCTATGTAATCACATATATTACTGAGAAAAACATCTACACTAAGCAAAGTAGGGTGACAAAGATGGATTGTCAGATTTCTCGGGTTGAGATAGGGGGAGCTGTTTGTCGATATGTTAGATGAGATAAGAGAAAACCCAGATGAGGTTAGTCTTATTGAGGTGGGACATAAAATATACTCTGTGAAGAGGATGGAATAATTGATTCTGCTGAATAATGCAGAGGGATTGATAAAGTCAGATACTTTTGCCATTGTTGCAACTTTTGAGAACATTGTTTTATTTTTGATTGGGGAAGTCTTAGTATTGCGAAAGGACAGCAGAGAGGTTTGGCTAGAGAACTGCAGGAGAGACAGCTCGATGTGGAAATCAGTGAAAACAACTTGCTCAAAGATCTTGGAAGAAAAGGGGATGGTTTTGACTGTGGCAAACAAAGGTGACTTTTGACATTGTCGAGGTCAATCAGAGGTCATAACTTCTATTATATTAGAGGAAAATGAAAATATAACTGACTTTTCACAGAAGGTGTTGACTGAAGGAATAAAGAATAGGTTAGATTAGATTACTTACAGTGTGGCAACAGGCTTTTCAGCCCAACAAGTCCACACCTACCCTCCGAAGAGCAACCCACCGAGACCCATTCCCCTACATTTACCCCTTCACCTAACACTATGGGCAATTTAGCATGGCCAATTCACCTGACCTGTACATCTTTGGATTGTGGGAGAAAACCGGAGCACCCGGAGGAAACCCACACAGACACGGGGAGAATGTGCAAACTCCACACAGACAACTGCCTGAGAGACGGAAATTGAACCCAGATCTCTGGCGCTGTGAGGCAGCAGTGCTAACCACTGTGCCACCGTGCCGCCCATGGCACAGAAAGTAATGGGGTCCTGACTGAATCACTATATGTAAGAGAGAAATGGCTAAATAGCTGGAGAATAAAAAAACTAATAAACAAGTATTTATTTTCTAGGGTATTTTCTAGAGAATGAGGCTGGCCAAATGAAGTGTCATCTTCTTTTCTGGACCTGTGTATTGCTATGTTCCAATCTTGCTGCAAGATAGTTGTATAATGCTTACGTAATTTCTCCACATTTCAACAAAGTAATCTCTGCATCCTGCATAGGTTGTGCTGATCCATCCTCAGGTGGAATACTTGGTTCTGATGCATTATCACACGTGGGACTTCTGAAAGAGAAAATCTGTCTCAGTGGTTCTGCAGCCTTTAGTCATGTTAAAGTAAAAATGCCAACATTGTAGACTTGTAGAAGTCCATTGTTTTACAATGCTAGATTTCTGATTGCTTTAGTTCAATGTCTAGCTGCATAATAATTGAATCAAAAAGAAGTGCTGTACAATATAGTGAAGGTAGATATCAAGAAAGGTTGAATTTTGTTTCAGTCTTCACACTCACAGCACTCATCATGTTCTGAATGTTCATGTTCAATTGTACAGACCTCATATCGCATTACCTGCAGTATTAAAGAGATGCTAAACCCAATCTTTGTAACATCACCAGGCTTTGCCCCAGCTCTGCTCACCTGTTGATGAAACTCTCAATCATGCTTTGTTATTAGTAAACTTGACCATTCCAGTGTAATCATGCCTGGTCTTCCACACTGTCTCCTTCACAGATTTGAGATCTCCCCAAACCCCCTTGTCCAGGTCCTAACTCTCACCAACAGCTTACCTATCCCTCACCTAACTCTCTCCATCAATCATCCTGTGCTTGTTGATTTGTTTGAGTTGCAGGTCAAGTATCATCTTCATTTTAACTTGTTCATCCTTCTTTGAAATTGACCTTGCTCCTCTCTATTTTTGTGATCATCCTTCAGCCCCACAAACAACTATAACTAAATGCTTGGTCGTACAGAACCTAAACTTAGCTGGCCTCCTGAACATCTCCAATTTTAGCCACAGCACTGCTGGAGACTATACCTTCAGGTGCTTAGTCCAGGGATCTGGAATTTCCTCCACAATTTCTCCATCTCCCTGTCTCGCTATAGAAGGGTATATTCTCTACTTCCCCTTTTAAGACAATCCTTAAAACCCACTTCTTTGACCAAGCTAAAGGGCATCTTTCGAATGTCCACGTTATATGCATTGGTTCATATTTTGTTTTAAAATGATTCTCTGAAATGACTTGACAAGTTTCATGAGAAACTGAATGACTGCAGTGGTTTCCAGCAAATGCTCCTTTACACTCCAAAAGATAGGGATTCCAATTATAACCTGGTGTTGTGTGATTTTTAACTTTGTCCACCCCAGTCCAACACCGGCATCTCCAAATCATGACAGTAAATGCCAGCAGTTTAACTTGGCATGGCCCTGCCCTCTGGTGTGCACCTATGTTACTGCAACCATCTTAGCACTCTTAAAAATTAAAAATTGGAAAAGATTAGGAATACTCAGCAGCTCAGGCAGCATTTGAAAGCGATGCATTTCAAAGGGAGCCAGCTACAATTCAAATGGCCTTCAGTCTCATGAGTTACAGGAGCTGGCTATATCTACGTAGTTCTGGGTATGAGGGCAGAATGAGTGGCTGACTATCACAGCAAACAGAAAGTTATATAAGAACCAACAAAGTTTCAATAATATATCATTTAATACAAGAATACCAGCAATGAGTCACTGAGTTCTACCCGTATAAGATCCCAATAATCGAGAAGAGGCAGGAGATGCACCTGATGAGGGAAAATTAAAGACTTGCCATCCAAAAACATACTAAGACTTCCTTGTGCTACTTTTGAAGAGATTATCAGAAGGTAGGAGCTAAGTTAAAAAGCAGGACCACAGAGTAGTCATTATAGAACTATTAGTTACTCGGTAGCTCAGAAAGTGAGTATTATGATAAAATTGACTAAAATTGTACTCATCAGATCAATTCACAAGAAGTATTAAACTAAATGGAAAACAGTATTTGAGAGGAGAGTTCTGATTAGTTAACAAATGCATTCTGATTGTTCGAGGGAGTGCCATTGAGATTGCAATAGTTAATGATGATTTACAGTTAGCTGATGAGCTTTGTTCCAATTGTAAATAGGAGATTGAGTTTCATTGAGCAACATCTTGATTCCAGATGTAGCACTGGGCAGTGTACTCAGAGGACTTCATAATGTGGTTTAAACCTACTTGAAATTATCCTGTTATGTGAAAGTTAGCATTGACCTTGACCGGCACTGACAGCTTCTTCAGTGCCTTGATATAAGACTGCAAGATCTTTTGAAGGACTTAGCACAGATCTCAGACCATTTCCTTGTTGAATGTGAGACACCTCTGTCGTTGCTCCATGATGTGATGGAGATCAAAGAAGTGTGTAATGAGACTATATATTTTTATTTGTATGCATTTTGATTGTGGACTGAAATGGGAAAAGGACTTTTAAAAACCAAGGGATTGCTGCACTTTTTAAAAGCAACGATCTTTGTAAGAGATGTTTACACTGGTGATTGTTCAAGCAGTGGGAGAAGGACTGTAGATGGCCTGGGCTTTGGGTTTGTAGCTGATTAGTCCACGGAATGGTGATCAATTGTTGACGATAAATGCCTTCTGCGATTGGCTCTCAGGTAACTAAACTGCTTATGGGTATGAATGATTACCCAGAAGCCATTGGATCTCTGGAAAGGAAGGTGCTGTCTGTTTCTTTGCAGTATGAAACATCTCAAGCCTAAAGATATTATTTTAGGGATTTGTAAGTATAATCATAATTTACTCTTTTTTTTTCCCCTTTGTTCTTCATCCAACCTTTTTCTTTTTTTTCTGCTTTTCCGTATCTGATTTGGAATTGAATTCTCTCATTCTAATACAATCTTTTTCCCGTTTATTCCTCAATCATTGGATCTTACTAGTTGGGGAGAATCGGATGGATTTTCATAGAACAAAGGAGGAGGCATAACTGCTCCTAAAGAGTGGTGTATTTAAGTGTCATAGAATCGTTCATTTGGAATGTTAAAGAAGTGCTGCTGGAGTAGACTATATTTCTTGGCAGCTGCTGAAAATGTGTTGTTGGAAAAGCGCAGCAGGTCAGGCAGCATCCACGGAACAGGAGAATCGACGTTTTGGGCATAAGCCCTTATCCAGGAAATGGCTTATGTCCGAAACGTCGATTCTCCTGTTCCTTGGATGCTGCCTGACCTGCTGCGCTTTTCCAGCAACACATTTTCAGCTCTGATCTCCAGCATCTGCAGTCCTCACTTTCTCCTCGTATATTTCTTGGCAAACCATATAGCATAGATTGAATAAAAACTATTAGTTATTGTTCCTGCAGTTTCAATGGACTTCATTACTAACATTTTCCAATGATTGTTGTTAAGGCTGACTCCACTATGAATGTTTGGTTGGGTTTAAAAATAAATCATATCTCAACAGAATTCAAATCATTTCACATTCCTATTGAGTTTGAAGAGGCTACTAAAGTATTATCTGTTGTTGATGTAATTAATGACGAGATGCTTATTTTTACAACAGTTTGACCATTGAGGGCATTTGAGGTTTTTGAATAAGTGAAGTCACTATGAATGGACGCCTTCTTAGACTGACGGAAATTGAAACTTTAAAATTTTCATGTGGCTCTCGAATAGCATTTCCTCTTTTTCTTCTGTGCACATCTCTAAGATATGTACATGATATCTGGTACTGGCAATCAATGTTTTGATCCGAAACGGCACACTCATCTCCCACTGTGGATTGCTAGAGTTTAGAGGGAACTTTGCCCATACTGGAGATATTGTGAGGAGTAAAAAATGAGGTCTGCAGATGCTGGAGATCATAGTTGAAAATGTGTTGCTGGTTAAAGCACAGCAGGGCAGGCAGCATCCAAGGAATAGGAAATTCGACTTTTCGGGCATAAGCCCTTCATCAGGAATGAGGAGAGGGTGCCAGGCAGGCTAAGATAAAAGTTAGGGAGGAGGAACTTGGGGGAGGGGCGATGGAGATGTGATAGGTGGAAGGAGGTCAAGGTGAGGGTGATAGGCCAGAGTGGGGTGGGGGCGGAGAGGTTAGGAAGAAGATTGCAGGTTAGGAGGGCGGTGCTGAGTTGAGGGAACCGACTGAGACAAGGTGGGGGGAGGGGAAATGAGGAAACTGGAGAAATCTGAGTTCATCCCTTGTGGTTGGAGGGTTCCCAGGCGGAAGATGAGGCGCTCTTCCTCCAACCGTCGTGTTGTTATGTTTTGCCGGTGGAGGAGTCCAAGGACCTGCATGTCCTCGGTGGAGTGGGAGGGAGAGTTAAAGTGTTGAGCCACGGGGTGGTTGGGTTGGTTGGTCCGGGCGTCCCTGAGGTGTTCTCTGAAGCGTTCCGCAAGTAAGCGGCCCGTCTCCCCAATGTAGAGGAGGCCACATCGGGTGCAGCGGATGCAATAGATGATGTGTGTGGAGGTACAGGTGAACTTGTGGCGGATATGGAAGGATCCCTTGGGGCCTTGGAGGGAAGTGAGGGAGGAGGTGTGGGCGCAAGTTTTACATTTCCTGCGGTTGCAGGGGAAGGTGCCGGGAGTGGAGGTTGGGTTGGTGGGGGGTGTGGACCTGACGAGGGAGTCACGAAGGGAGTGGTCTTTGCGGAACGCTGATAGGGGAGGGGAGGGAAATATATCCTTGGTGGTGGGGTCCGTTTGGAGGTGGCGGAAATGACGGCAGATGATACGTTGTATACGGAGGTTGGTGGGGTGGTAGGTGAGAACCAGTGGGGTTCTGTCTTGGTGGCGGTTGGAGGAGCGGGGCTCAAGGGTGGAGGAGCGGGAAGTGGAGGAGATGCGGTGGAGGGCATCGTCGATCACGTCTGGGGGGAATCTGCGGTCCTTGAAGAAGGAGGCCATCTGGGCTGTGCGGTGTTGGAACTGGTCCTCCTGGGAGCAGATGCGGCGGAGACGAAGGAATTGGGAATATGGGATGGAGTTTTTACAGGGGGCAGGGTGGGAGGAGGTGTAGTCCAGATAGCTGTGGGAGTCAGTCGATTTATAGTAGATGTCTGTGTTGAGTCGGTTGCCTGAGATAGAAATGGAAAAGTCTAGGAAGGGAAGGGAGGAGTCTGAGAAATCCAGGTGCATTTGAGGTCGGGATGGAAGGTGTTAGTAAAGTTGATGAACTGTTCAACCTCCTGTGAGGAGTACCTATGGAGGAGGCAAGAAGGGCTTGGGAGGGGGGAAGAGGTGGGGAGGTAGTGGCAGAGGCTTATGAGGAGGCACAGGAGTAGCTTTGGTTAAAGTTGTGCTCAGGGTTTGAGGGGAGAGATCGTTTGCATTTGGATATATCTGACAAATTATGAATTTCCAAAACTGAGCTTTCCATGTTGATGGCAAAAATCCATCAATGGTGTCCACCTTTTTGCTAAGGTCCCAGATAAATGGTTGCACTGAGTGTGCATGCGCTTCTACCAATTCAAAACCTAAATATGCCCCAGTCTAATTTGCCCTGAATTATTGAATTGTGGGCCTAATTTAAGTAGTTCAGGTTTTAATTACAGGAAATAAAATTACAGGAAACATTAATGAAATGACTGATAGCAAATAACTGGCATGACTAAAAACAATTAATGCGGTAAGTTCAAAGGTGTGAGAAAAACAGTTCTGGGATAAATAGGCAGGGTGGGGTCTGTTACACAAATAAGAATTCTATGCACAAACACATACAGCTTAAGAAAAAGAAACATGACAGTCAGAAATGCAAACTCACTAAAGTTGTACTTTATAGAGGCCACCATAGAGACCTGCTAAGACAATTATAGAATTGTCACAGCACAGGAGGCTATTCATCCCACTGTGTCTCAATGAGTAATTCAGTATCATTTCAGATAATAGTTTAGTTCCATTTTAAATGCTTTGAATGAATGCCTCCACCAGACTCTCAGGCAATATATTCCAGACCTTAACCAAACATTTTGCAAAAAGGCGTCTCCTCACAAAGCTGTTGCTGAAAAAGTTATCCTCATACGCTTCTGTGAGAATGAACTCAAAGTTGACAAAAACCAAAACTATTTTTAGTGCCTCTGCCCCTGCTGAAACAATCCAATTGATTGTCAAGAAGCTGGGCATAGTTGCAAAGTAAATATTCAAGACTATAATCTCTTTAAGGAAAAGAACATTAGAAAGAGGAGGAGTACGACTGTTCATGAAATAAATTATCATAGCATGAGAATTCGAGATTAACAGTGGTAACTAAAAAAGAACGGTTTGGGGGCATGATATGGCAGGGGAGTTACAGGGGCCACAGAAGTGGCATTGACTTAACAGTCTTTTATGCAGTAAACTGTCTTGGTAGATTTGAAGAGTAACAAAGACGCACCATTTTGATGGGATTCCTGATAGCAACGGTAAACTGCAGCAGGAGCTGGATCTCAACTTTCCCATCACTGAATTTGGAAACAGGGGCTGCAGGGTGTGTACAAAACATATAACTGGCTGAGGCAAAGGTAGCATCTGACTGTATATCCAATTAAAGTTCCCTCCCATCTCCAGCCAGGTGGATTTCCCTGCATAGGTTAGTGGTAAGCAGGAAATCCTTCCTTTCTGGGGCCTTACCCAACACCTCTGCAGAGCTTCCCTCTCTTCTAGGACCTTATAAATTACATGGTAGTGCAGTCAGCTTGCTATCTGGCAAGTTCACCAAAACTCACAATGCAATCCAGAACAGCCTACTTCGTCAAGTTCAGAAGGTGTGCAGCATCAGTGATGCCACACACCCCCACCCCGTCCCCCCACTGCCACTGATGCTGCTGGTACTGGACAGCTGCCAGTTACTGATTGGCCAGCAACTCTCTGAGGTGCAACTTCTTGTCCCTGAGGGGTTGAAATCCTGCCTTGGCCAGAAAGGGGCTGTGAGGTAGGGAGACTCCTGACTCTCTCGACCCTTTAGTTCTGTAAACTCTAGGAATTCTTAAATGTAGGGATTAGATACATTTGATGCAAAGCAGAGATGTTATAATGTAAAACTTCAACATTCACGTGGACTCAAAGAACCCAAAATAAAGCAAATTTTGAGACAGTGTTCTGAAAAATCTTTTATGGAGTCACAGAGATGTACAGCATGGAAACAGACCCTTTGGTTCCAACTCGTCCATACTGACCAGATATCCTAAATTAATCTAGTTCCATTTGCCAGCACTTGGCCCATATCCCTCTAAACCTTTCCTATTCATGTATCCAACTAGATTCATTTAATTGTACCATCCTCCACCACTTCCTCTGGCAGCTCATTCCATACACGCACAATCCTCTGTGTGGAAAAAGCTGCTCCTTAGATCCCTTTTAAATCTTTCCCCTCTCAACTTAAACCTATGCCCTCTAGTTTTGGACTCCCCTACCCTGGGGAAAAGACCTTGGCTGTTCACCCTATCTGTGCCCCTCATGGTTTTATAAACTTCTATAAGGTCACCAAATGGTTAACTTAGTTTTTCTCTCTCTTCCAAATATGTTCCTCTTTCTTTTTCAGCCTGTCTGCATCTGCAGTGTTTTGTTTTTTGGACAAAAGAGGAGGTTAGTTAATATATGCTTGAAAAGGGAACATGTTCACCCAGAGCATAAACAGCATGAGATTCTCCACTTACCAATTTCCCTCAGGGAAACCCACCTGGCTGGAGTTGGGAGGGAACTTTAGCTGGATATAAGACCATAAGATATACTGCCTGACCCTGCCTTTACCTCAGCCAGCTGGATGTCTTGTAACTCTCCCCACCACACCACCATCAACCCCCACCCCCAGCCGCTGTTTACAAATTCAGTGACGGGCAAGTTGAAATCCAGCTCCTGCTACCGTTTACTGTTGCTATCAGGAGTCCCGTGTTTGAAATCTTGCTGATCTTTGGTCTTTGCACAAGGTTTTTCCAAATCACAACACTGACTTCAAGAAAGACAGTCAGACTGACAACTGTTAAATAGCACAAGAGAAAATAGCAGCTTGAAAAACAAGCTGCCTGGGGCTATGGGAGTTCTTGAACCACACAGAGGCAGTCCATGCTCGATTTGATGAAGAGTAGGGCTGATTTTGAAGTGATATGGTAGATGTTGGCCTGGATAAACTGCACATTGGAAGTATAGAGCCAATGCAATACGTCAACCTGCATCTGACTGATGAGTTCTACCTGTGTAATTATCCAAGTTTTGTAATGACACCAAATTATATGGCCCTGTAAACAGTGCAGATGATGACAGAAACTTGCAACAGAGTATGGATGGATTGCTTAGATCAATGGGCAAAACTGACAAATGGTTTTCATCATTGACCTGAGGAAGTCAGATCAAGGTATTTCCTGAATTGCAAGTAGCGACCAAGTGTGGAAGACCAAAGATACTTACAGGTCCAATTACAGTACAGAAGTCACAAAATAGATTTACAAGTACAGAAAATAATCAAAAAAGCTAAAGGGATGTTAGCCTTTATCTCAATGGGACTGGAACATGGTCATAGTTTAAAAATAAGGAGGCACCATTTAAAACAGAGATGAGGAAACACTTTTTTCTCTCAGAGGATTGTGAGTCTTTGGAATTCCCTTCCTCAAAGTCAGAATGTTTCAATAATTTTAAGGCCAAAGTAGGTAGGTTCTTGATTACCAGGGAGATGAAAGGTTACCGGGGATATGCAGGAATGTGAGATTAAAATTAGATTAGTTATGATCTTACTGAATGGTGGAATACATTCAAAGGTTGGAGAGGCTTTATCTTGTTCCTTGATGTATCTTCATAAGATAAAATGTTAGGAGTTATGCCACAGTTTTTTTAGAATTTGTCAAACTGCATTTGAAATGCTGCACTCATTTCTTGACATTTCTTAGCATAGGTGTACTGAAGAAGAGTCACTGGAAACAGATAGTGGGGTTAGAAAAGAGTAAAATTATGAGGATAAATTAGAAATAATTGGCTTATTAAAGTTTGAAAGGTGATCTAATTGTTTTAGATTATTAAGGAAATCAATATGGTAGACAGAAAATTTAAGCTTTAGGTTTAAAGCAAGTTTAAAACTACAGCTGTCTAAATGTGACATCTGATATATGCTTCATGCAAAGTGAATATAAATCCAATAATATTACTGTCATCAAAAACTATTAGGGCTGGATCAAGTGAAAATTTAAAAACTGAAAACTAACACCAATAGGTGGAAAGCAACAGGAAACTAAACAATGTTAGAAACTTATTGATGCACAACAGCTACCAACAGCAGACCAGCTGTTGGAGGAGGGTGATAGTTTATTGCTCAGTTTTTTTTAAGAGGGGTTTGTAAGTGGTACACTGGGCATACATCATGTGTAATTTAGGTCTTCAGCTGCATGGTAACGGCCTCTGTGAATAGAGGAACTATCAGCAATCAGAAAGAAAGTAGTGGTTGCCTTGCTCAATACCGCATTTGGCTTAGAGCCTGAAAAATCTTCAGCTCAGCAGGGCAGAAACTGGTTGAAAGGCAGATTGCAGCTGTTGCTGAAAAGGGAGTGATAAGCTTTGTTTAAGTTTTAAACAGGGCAGGTTGACTTTAGTCAAGGGACTGCATTGAGAGATGAATGAGGGAGTGGCTGTCACCTACTTTGTTGTGTTGAAAAAGGGGTGATGAGTCAATGAGTAAAAATTAAATAAGGCTTGGCATTTAACTGTCAGTCATCATTAGCGTATTCTCCATCTCATGCCTCTACCAATCTGAGTCCAAACTATCCACACTCTTCTCTATATACAGTATAAATACTGTTTCCCCTTTACTTTCATTTTGTGTACTGTCCATAATGAATGCTAGACAAAAAAACTTAGGCAAAATATCGGCTTCAACAATACTCAAGTTTTGTACAGTCACATGTCTGTTAGAATAGATAGCAATTGTTGATGCATACCCTCCAGATTACAGCACCTACCCAGAACTTAATCTCATTTTCACCTTGATGGATATAAGTGCAAAAAACAGGCATTGCTGGACAGTCCCAGATGCCTTGAAAGTCAAAACAACCTTTAGAATATCGCAACATTTCCAAGAAAAAGTCACAACAGCAATTAGAACAAGTGCCCTAATGCACAGAGTCATTTCAGGATATGTTGCCTTTTGGGTCAATTAGGATTCTTCTTGTCATCTTAGAAATCCAGTCATGGTTAGAGTACTGCAAATCAGACTACTGAGAAATCCCCAGTAAAGCATTTGGTTGCTCCAGAATTCCCTCCCTTCACCAGTGCTCCTCCTTTTGCTCCTTTTCCACACCGTGATTAATTTCAGTGCTTGAAAATTGTTGCATCCCCTCAGTTCAAAGGCCTTTTTGAACTGGAGCATCCTCTCCAAACTTCCTGTACTCATTGCTGCCTTGGAACTTTGGTTTTTTAAAATTATTTCAAAAATATGTTTTGTTCATACAAAATATCGATATGTACACATATATAGTCACAAACACAGTTTGGTTCTGTCCAGTAGCATATGCAGAAAACAAACATTGCAGTTTGACTCTCTCCAAACAAACTAAAGATATCTCTTATTTGAACAAGACGAGACGTACATGCATTTGAGGCACCATGAGGGTCCGATAACTGAATGGATCCCAACTTAACTTTGGTAGAAGGACTTCAGACAGTGGTCTTTTCCCACTGTGCCTTAGCAGCAGCTGCCCCAAGCTTTGGTGCGTTCCTCAGCATGTAGCCCTGGTGCTTGGAAAGTGCCAGTCCATAACATCTGGTCAGGGTAAATTCGTGTTTTGGAAGACCAACAAGTTTTGGACAGACCAACAGTATCTTTCACCGAGTTGCTACAGGCGTTCCATACAACAGACCGGGCAGCACAGAGTCCTGTGTTATGAAGCTGCTTGAGATGAAGCTCGCCAAAAACCACTGCATCTTTCTTCAGACTTCCTTTACAATGGTACATTCCAGAAGGCGATGTGTGACAGTTTCTTGGAACTCATGACCCCAAAATTTTAGGTCTATCATACGTCAGGAAACACTGACCTAAACCTTTCTGTGTGCTTAGCTCCCCCACTCCCAGTCCAATTTATTCAGAGCTCATCCTGTCAGAGCAGCACCCTCTTCCTCCAACACCACTGCCAATATCCCGTGAAACAAAATCCCTTCTCAGTCATTCTTTAAACCATGTGTTTAATTCTACAATCTGTAACCCTATGCCAATTAATGCATGGCTCAGGCAACAGAGATAATTACCTTTCAACATTAATAAATAACATCTGTAAATATTAGTTACTGACAGTAGTTACTGCCTCAAAAGATTCAACTAATTTCATTAAACGTGTCTTACCCCTTCAATAGTTACTATCTCTCTGTGCTTAGTTCTAACTTCTCCTAGTGTTCAGTCATTCTGACCCTAATTAGAGGGAAATCTGCTCATAAACCCTTTCGGCAGTTGAACTACCTACAATTCCGTATCCCAACTGTTCTGTGCAGTGCTTGTTCAGCAGCACAAAGTAAGCAACAGCAATAGCTGTAGGTATCCTTACCAATAATGATGTCTGGAATTGCTTTGCTTAAGGGTTACAGCAGGCTCCCACTGGCTTGGCACTGATTAACATCATTTTTTTCTAACTATAAAGCAGAAACAGCCTATTTAGTTTCAATAATCCATCCTATCATTTAAGAAGTACTTAGATATATTTTTATAAATGCCAAGACATCCAAGGCTGGGGGCCAAGTGCTAGAAAATGGGATTAGACTATTCAAGTGACTTGTTTTTTTGACCACAAGACACAGGAGCAGAAATTAAACTACTTGGCCCATTGAGAGTGCTCTCCCATTCAATCAGGGCTTAGATGTCTCTCAACCCCGTTCTCTTGCCTTCTCCTCGTAATCTTTGATCTCTGGGGCATACTTGACAGGCTGAGGGGCTTTTTCCTGTGCTGTAGGCCTGTATAATTATGATTCTATTAGAATTTGCAGTATGACATAGTATAAGAGAGCACTGTCTTATTGAATCTCCATAGCTTTTTTGAAGAGTAATGCAGTTAGAATAGAGACCTTTTACTTGCCTGAAAACAACAATGGAGATCACGGCGGGTCAGACAGCATCCACGGAGAGCATGCCATCGTTTCGATGCCTTCTACTCCCCATATCTCTGCAATTACTTCTTGTTTAAATATTTATCCAATGCTCCCATGAAGTTATTCATCCTACTTTCATCAGCATATCTGGCAGCGCATTCTGAACGCTAACTACTGTATAAAGAGGCTTTTATCAATTTCCTTAAATCTGTGTCATCTGCTTATTGATCCTTCAGCCTTTAAAAACTCTGGGCGAATTTTTCCACATTTTGGCTCTGCTATTTCTGGGGACTTTGACAGATGGTTTCCCATCAGGGCCCATAGTGACTTTCTTCATCCAATCTTCTGTTGTTCCCCTCACTAATTAGGCACTGGGGCTCCAAGCTCACTCTCCTCATTCAATCAGGCAGCAGCAGAGGCGGAGGTACTCACCTGGACCTTCTGGCGTTCAGACTAAGGGTGCCGTATTTAAACCCCATTGTGCACCACTTCAAATGCTGCAAGCCAAGGACTGCCCTCCATAGCCTGCTGCTCTATCGTTTTTTCTGGATGAGATGTTGCAGAAAGGTAAGATGGCATCCTGCTTTAGAGAAAGAAAGGCACCTCGTGGATTATCAATGAAAGCCACGGCACCTGACATGAGCAACCTGGATACAGTCAGTCAGTGGTGTGTTGTGGACCAAGAGAAATGCAGTCATGTGGCAAGAAATTAACAATCTTCTGTGCTCTACAGGAGTATGTCACCATCTCCACCTCCACACTCACTCTAACTCTGCCACTACACAGTCAGATCACCAAGGTTAATGATGCTCAACTCTGAATGACTCACACTCACTGAAACTACTCACCCTCTCTGCCCCTACTGCTCTTCAGTGGGGCCAAGTTACCACCTCTGCTGCTCGTCCACCATCACTTGCAGCTCTTTCATCCACTTTCATCCCACTTTGGTTTCACTGCAGGAGAAACTGTCACACAACAGAGGCAAGAGATTCGGCCAACATTCGGCTACTCACCCCTCATAAGAAGATTGTCAAGATGGGATGGAAAAGACAGAGACCATTCATGGGGACTTAACAAGACTTCTATTTTGAGGCAACCCAGTAAGCTTCATGCACTGTGCTCCACTGTTCTTTCATGACCACCACTGTTAATTTATTCTTAAGATACTCGGGTTTCTACCACTACGGCATAATGAATTACCTCTCTTTTCCTATGCTGGTACCAGTGGCACCCACACAGCTGCTGCCTTGAAGAAGCCAATCCCTCAGAGGATGCACAGGTTAAACTCAGAGACATGTCACTGCAGCTGGTCAAGGAAGAAATGGCCTATAACTTTGGCACTCTGATGTCAGCCACAGGCCAGCCCCATGCTAAGCCTTAGGCAGGTGATGACCCCATGCTGTCCACCATCGATAATTCTGACCTAGAAATGCAAAGGCGCAGCAGGCAGCTATGTCAGAGACATTCAATAAAGAGAATCCAAAGTTGGTGGGGTCCACCCATATTATTAGCACCGTGTTAGCTCCAGCACGTATGTCCAGCTCTCTCTACAGGCAGGTTGCCAGATGCCCTAGGAGCCAACACCAAAAGACCACTAATTGTGTCAGAAATGCACAAAGACCATTGTTTTAACCATTCATGCTCAGCATCAGCAGCAAGGCAAGAAGAAGACAAGGTTCCTTGACTTCACTCCACAGTTCCCTTTTTCCCAAGGAGACAGGGTGTACAAGCAGGCAACCAGACAGAGAATGGACCACATATAGATTCTGTTGAAGTCTCCTCTCAGCTTACTCCAGAGGTACCCAGACTGTCCTCCTCCACCCTGTCTGAAATCCCCGACCCTGTAAAAGTTGCTGCCGAGGAGGGTGAGTCAGTAGCGAGGTAGGACACTCTCAGCACATCTGAGCCCTCTAGCTACAAACATCTGGGGTCATCCGCCAAAGCTTCCAGGCCTGTCGGATCCATTACAGAACCAGATTCAGGACTGCACCTAGACATACTGGGAGGGCAAAATGAAATACTCTGAGGGCACAAAAGTGGCACATCAACGTCAGTATGCTTCTATTGTCACATCTTCGATCGACTGTTGATTTAGCTGTAGCACTGATTACGTGACTACAGTGTCAGAGTTAAGCAGTCTTTTGTACATCTCAAGGAGGACAGAAATTATACTGGCGGGGCATTGCTCATCTCAGAGAAGCATCCTTGAAAGCAAGTACTTTTGACATCCTTCAATTCTCACATTTGTGAATGCAGTCAAGTCTTAGTACTTTGATGAGAAGATTGCTGACTGTAAAATTAACATGAATGTCTTGTGATAGGCCTTTGCTTTATACATGTTCCACAATATGGCTATTTAATGTGTGTACATGTTCATTCACTATTGCACACTTCTCCATCCCTTTCAGTTAAGAGTCAATATCCCCAAATGTTCCTCTTAGTCGTTGGTTTACTGCATTGCCACGCCCACAACTGTAATCCACTGTTTATCCACTGAAGCTAAGATGCTGTTGATTTGCAGATGACCCCATCTCATAGTACCCCTTTCTGCCTATGATCCAGAGCTCATCCTTATATTTGGAGTTGGCCCCGCTGCATCCCAGTATAATGCATTCAATTAGACTTGAGTTTCCCACTTTCCACTACAGTGCATGGACTACCCCTTGATAATTAGATTAGATTAGACTAGATTAGACTTACAGTGTGGAAACAGGCCCTTCGGCCCAACAAGTCCACACCGACCCGCCGAAGCGCAACCCACCCATACCCCTACATTTATCCCTTACCTAACACTACGGGCAATTTAGCTTGGCCAATTCACCTGACCCGCACATCTTTGGACTGTGGGAGGAAACCGGAGCACCGGAGGAAACCCACGCAGACACGGGGAGAAGGTGCAAACTCCACACAGTCAGTCGCCTGAGTCGGGAATTGAACCCGGGTCTACAGGCGCTGTGAGGCAGCAGTGCTAACCACTGTGCCACCGTGCCGCCCAGATAATGTTCCTTAACATTACTGGCCAAACCCTCAGGGCTGACTCTGGCTCAGCTGCTAATTGCATGGATATGTTCTCCAGATCCTGGTTGCACTAAGTGCCTGACTAACCATGGAGACAGTGAGGACTAGATGCTGGAGATCAGAGCTGAAAATGTGTTGCTGGAAAAGCGCAACAGGTCAGGCACCATCCAAGAAGGGCTCATGCCCAAAACTTCAATTCTCCTGCTTCTTGGATGCTGCCTGACCTTCTGCGCTTTTCCAGCAACACATTTTCAGCCCTGACTAACAATGGCCAATCCCCTGGACTGAGAGTGGATAATGCCTTTGACTGAGATTTGTAACAATCCTTTATTGACTGAAGGCCCTTTTTACTCTACTCAGGACTGTTCTCCTTTGACTTTTAGATAGGACCATTTGGCTGAAGCGCACACACTATGTTTGATGGTTAAGTCGTTGACACATGCTGTTGGTGCAATTTGATAAAGCATGATACTTTACAGCAACATATCTACCCTGCTGACTGTTCAGTGCTGGCAACCATGGCAAGCTGCTTGTCTGTGCTAAAAAGCAACACAAGGCTGTGAGCATGTAAGGTCTCACTGAAATGGCAATGTGCAAAAAGGCAAGTCAAGACAGATGCTGTGCGTGTTCAAGAAAACATAAAGTGGATGAGGGCTGAGAAAGTAAGCTAAGATCCATGACAGGTTTCCTGTGCAGATGCAGACGTTGGGTGTGTATCCCTGTGCACGGAGTGACTTGCAGCACCATTGCAATATGAGGTGTCAGCGAGCTCACAAGTGCAGTAGTGAAATGTTGAAATGCAGTATGAGTTAGTTTGAGGTCAGCTATGATGGTATGGTGAGGCTGGTGTTTCACCAATGCCAACCTCTGCAGACAAAGTGGGGAAGGCAGTCCGTGCCCACAATGTGCAAAGAACTACTGGTGAAGTGCCCTTCAGATAGAGCCCTGGGCAGCATGGTGGCTCAATGGTTATTACTGCAACCTCATGGTGCCAGGAACCCGTGATCGAATCCACCCTTGCGTGTCTGTCTGTGTGGAATTTGCACATTCTCCCTGTGTCTGCAGGGATTTCCTCCAGGTGCTCTGATTTCCTCCCACAGTTCAAAAATGTGCAGGTTAGGTGCATCGACTATGCTAAGTAGCCCACAGGGTCCAGTGATACAGAGGCTTGGTGGATTAGTCATGGGCAATGCAGAGTTGCAGGGATAGGATAGGGGTTAGGTCTGGGTGGAATGTTCTTTGGAGGGTCGGTGTGGACTCGATGGGCAAAATAGCCTGTTTCCACACTGGAGAGATTCTATGATTCAAGCCACAGATGCAAGATGTGAACTGCATCTGCCAGGGAACTGCTCTGGCCTTAAAATTGGGATGTGCTGCTGTCTGATTTCCCACAGAAGCATGAGAATCACAAATTGCAGGTAAGTAAGGCAAGGTTAGTTAATAACAAGATGCAAAAACATGAAAACAAGGTGCTTGTCACTTACTAACAATACACTCATCTAATCATTTAAATTTCAAGGGGAAAATCAGAGATATTTTCTTGACAACATGAATGAAAACTTTTCAGATTTATCGCTGTTGTCCATGCCATTCTGCCCTTCAATCTTTCACGACTTTAAGCATCTCTTCGCTTATCTCTTCACTGTTTCGAGAGGTATAATCCCATCTTCTCCAAAACAGCATCCTGCCACCACATTTCATTCAACTCTGTCGTCATAACTTTATATTGTTTTCTGCCCCATGTACTTACCCAGCTTCCACTTCAAGGTATCTATGTAACATGCGCCTGTTCTTTCCCAAAGAATCATAAAGCCTTTTATGACCTATCTAGACTCCTAGGTGCTTCAAGGTCTCCAGAAAGAAGGCTAGTTGCTCTCTGCTGTCTAGAAACTAATTGATTTTCCCTCATAAGAAATGCATCTATAACCTGCTAGACAGTCACAGGAGAGGAGAGCAGGTGTTAGTATCAGAGATGTTCAATGTGACACCTTGAAAACCTGCAGCATGAAATAAGTTAAGGGTGTTGCAAACTTGACAGGAGCTGAAAACATAACTTTGGGAGGTATTACTGTGGATCCAAAGGAAAATGGCAGAGCCGAGGTTTTGTTTAGTTTCCTCTCCCTTGAGAATAGTCTAGTAAACCTTGTAAGAATGGAATCTTCTGTTAAAAACAGGACCTTATTACTGCAACATAAAGCACGAGCACAATGAGACCAAGGCCAAGGATCGTGGTCAGCAACACACGTGGCACACATGTACTAGATTTTCCAGGTGGACTTGCAATTGGACACTGGGGATATGCCCCTTGTGCTGCAGGTCAGCTCCAGGCAAATAATGCACCTTCCTGTTACGCTCGCCTTAAAAACAAGATCCTACTTGAGGACCAGGAATGGGTACTTGAGTACTTTTGGGGGCCGGGCAACTATTGTTGGTCAGGCACCAGAGTTAGGGTCTGATCAGGTGCTAAAGGAGGCAAGTGAAACTAAATGGAAATGTAAGCGACATTCACTTCCTTGACCTCACAAATGCTGGCAAGATCAATGCTGGAAGACATCTGTAGTACAATCCAAATATACCTGGTGGTTTCAGAAACCATTGAGATTTAAGTTTTGGAAGGAACCAAGCTCTACCTATTTAGAGAAGAAATACTGTCAGTAGTTTCAATGTCATAAATGTATACCTTTTTCTGGGACTTTCAAATCATTGTAACCATCTATTGTAATTAATATTGAACATCACTTCTGAACAAAAATAAACCAAGTAAACCAGATATAAAATGAAATTATTTGGTAACTAAAAACTGTGGCCCCTGCATTTATCATTTGTGTTTCAAACTTTAGATGCGAGATATCAGTTTCTAAAAATATTGTTACGGAAACTGCTCTGTGACACTGCACACATACTGGTTTTAAAAAAACCACAGACCTATAAATTCATTTGGACCCAAAAATATCTGCATCCACTTGTACATTCCTGAATTGATTGCCACTAACTTTCGTTTGTGGAAGATGATGTCAAGCTCAACACGAGGCAGGTCGCAGTGACTGCAGGGGGTAAAGTCCTTGTGGACACCTTTCCTCATTGGAGGGAGATTTGCTGGATAGCAGATTGAGGGTGAGCATTGGCAATGATGGATGCAAACACTGAGGATCCTGGTTATCAAAGAAGGTTGATAAGAATATACCTGTGAGTGGTAGGACTGCTTCGAATCTAGTAAATGGGTTGTGCAGACTCACTTAGAGCAAGAAGAATTATGTGTTGATTTTTGCTCTGTAGAAAGACCGTTAACAACCAATTTAAGGTAATCAGTCAAACTCATATATGGCTCACTTATAGTTGCTAGAAATGATGTACATTTATACACAGGAGCCCATTTTCTGCAAATAAAAAGCATGCATTCTTGCCTCGCATCTTTTTTGTATTAACCAGAGGATGGAGGTGTCCATAGTTCCACATTGCTTTCTCCATAGTAATGCATCACCCAATCAAGGTTGACTTCCCAACCAATCAGCACCTGATTCTCTTGTAGTATAACTTGCTGGGATCATTAAAATTCAGCACCTCTGTATTTGCCCTGAGGAGTGCAAGTCAAAAAGCTTCTTCCTTTTCAATAATACTCAATAACTAATACGTCCAATAAGGACCAAATCAACAGTTCCGTGATGATAATCATGGACCGAATACTGACCAATTTGTTGGAGGTGCAGGTTGCAAAATATACTGATGAAATTGCATTAACCATAATTTTGTTCAAATGACTTTTGTGAAGTTAAACCATGGAATGATTTCACAATGCCTTCTCTATGTGATTGGAATGACCCAATTAAGGGGAAATATAAATAGATTTCCTGGACGTCACATGTAAAAAGAGTCTTTGAAAATCTATTCCTATAATCTTCCCTCAGCTCTCTTCCACTTCCACGCCTTTCTGTTTCCTGCTGGTTTAGCTTGATATTCATTCAGCTTTCCTACATTTCTTTCTTGTTTCTCCTAATCAGGCAGATGATAGCATAGAAATAATGAAACTGGACTAATAACCCAGAACCTAGGCTAACACTCAAAGGACATGGGTTCAAATCCCACTGAAGTCAGTTTGTGAATTTTAAAGTCAATTAACAAATCTAGAATTAAAGTCTGGTATCAGTATTGATGACTATGATGTCAACTGTCTTCTCGTTCATGAATGCCCTTTAAAGAAAGAAATCTGCCAAGCTTACCTAGTCTAACTTACATTTGACTCTAGACCCACAGCAATGTGATTGGCTCTTCTGAAATGGCTAGGCAAGCCACCGAGTCCAAGGACAGTAAGGGATGGACGACAAATGCTGGCACTGTCCACATCCCATATAAAAGAAAGCCTCACAGCCTCTTCCTGTCTGGGCTCAACTCTCCCTATCACTCTGTATCTCCAGACTGCCTCTTCTCTAACAATAATTCTGAACTGCTTTCAAGTTTCTTAAGTCAGATGCGGGCATTTGGATTGGATATGGCAGGCACATTGAGGTTGGAGGGGGTGATGTGAATTGATGGTTTGGAACGTGTGGAACATGCTCAGGGAAGAGAGAAAGATTAGATAAGCTTTGGTTGGAACAAGGCATTGAGAAAAAAGTTACTTGGTTAGCAGAAGCAATGACTAGCATTAACACACTGACATGCTTAAATTTTTAGTTGGAACACAAGGTTAGACTGGGGTCTAGCAGTATGTGGATGTATGTTTGCTGGTGCACATGAATGGGCCTGTAGTCACAAGAATAAATGAGGGATGTGGTCATATTCCTTGCAAAGCATTTACAGCACAGGAGCAGGCTAATTGGGGTGTAGGACAAAGACTTGAAGGAGTGGGCCCAGGTAGACTGAAAGGACACGGGCCTAGGGGAACAGCTTAAGCAAAGTGAGGTGGGTAAGAGGTGTGAAAGCTAGCGTAGGAATAGTCCAGCTTGGGAGAAAGAGGTGTGGCATATTGCAGCAGGGTTGGGGAGGAATAAGTTTGGATTTCATGGACACTGAAAAAATATTTGGCACATGAATATGCCGCATCAGTGGACATGTCTAAGGCTTATGAGAACTGGGAGGAGTGACATCCATACGGAGATTAACAAATACGTCAATCATGATTCAAACTAATATGGCATAATGGATGGAAAACAAATGCGTAGGCAGCCTAGAAGTGAAAAAATAAACACTAGATGTGTTGGGAATAAAGTAGTAGAAAGGTGTAAAAAGGCTAAACATTGCAAGAAATGTGATCAGGATCAGCAGGCAAAAAATAGGAAAAATTGTTTTATCAACATAACTCAAAATAGAAAGTATATATGTATACATATAAATCTATAGAACTAAATAAAATTAGGGATCAGAAAGTGTTGACTAAAATAAATACATTTAGGATCACAAAAAAGGAGAAGGGAGGGTTTAGAATTAACAATAGGAAATTCCATGTTCTCACAACCTATCAGAAACTAAATCTAAAATATGGAATCACAGAAATGTTAGGTGCTTCTGTTAGTGTTAGGTATGGGATTGGCTTTTGCAATCAGGATCAGCTGTGCAGGCCAGGCGTGATCAGCATGACAACAACCCTCTGAATGGCTCTTGGGTGGTGAAAGGACAGAATGTGAGTAATATTGCTGAGGGTGGGGAGAATTATCCAGAATGCAAAACAGACATGGTATCTCTCTCTCTCTGTGCTGTGAAGTTAACTAAAACTGAAAGACAGTGAGCTACTATCTCCCACTATTTGCTATGAACTGTTGGCTCCATATAGTGATTGAACGATTAATGTGTCAAAAACAGAAATTGCTGGAAAAGCTCAGCAGGCCTGCATTTGTGGAATGAAATCATAGTTAACATCCTAGGTCAAGTGACCCTTCACTTCTGCAATTCTTTCAGTTTTCAATTAGTGAGTCAATTTATCTGCAGGCAACAACTTGGAAAGAATAAGAAGCTTGGATACCAGAAAGACTAGAAAGCATGAAGATATTTTTACTGAAACCTGCAAACTGTTGCTTTTGAACTGTTTTCCCCCAGTATTTGTTTGCTTGCCTGTGCCTGGCTGCCTGTGTGTGTATGGTTTAAGGAGGGGGTGAGAATTTCAGTCACTAGGATCTCAGGTTTGTTTGCCTTTGGTGGGAGTTGATTTCTTCATAATAAATAGCATTTCTTGTTATGTACAGAAACCTGGTTCATGTTTTCTATTAACTTGAGTACATCAGATAGGAAAATTGGGAGCTTGTGCAATTTGAAGGAATTCAATTGAGCAAATGAATTGTGTAAGTAGACCTTTAACTTTGTGACAACCATGGAATAGTGTATCTCGTGCATCAGGCACTTTTTGAAGTTGGTTGTGACACGATAATTTAGATGCAGACTGATGTAGATGTTCAAATTTGTAGGTATTACCAAATTAGGATCTATTTGAGAAGACCAAAGGACACTGCTAATAGGTTGAGAAAATGGGAAATGGACTAAAAAGGAACAGATAGATTCAATGCCAGTATGACATGGTACATTTTGGGACAAAAGAAACAACAATAAGAATAACAATGTAAGGAGGCCATAGGAGAGAAGACTAATTTGAGAGGGATAGATTTCCTTTTAAGACTGCTCAAGCTACTAAATCTGTAAGTCAGCATTCAGTCAAAAATGAAAAAAAATCACTTCCTTTTTCTAATGTGTGACTGAAAGTTTCCACTTCAAAGACAAAGCTCAGACTGAGAAGCAAGCAGTGGACACGGTGTAGTGGGAACAGAAGTCACTGTAATCATAACAGCACTCTGTGCATGTACTTTCTAGATCTGCAAAAAGATGGCAGAGGTAAACAAAATCTTTAAAATGCAAGCTATTGCTTCTGTATTTATGACAAAGTTATTTATTCTGCTTTTCTAGTTGTTGAAGTGAGTACATGTGACAGCTTAGTTTTAATAACAGCATTGTGAAGATACAACATAAGATTTAGAATTAACAAAGAATTCTGGGCGCTGAAGAACTGAAACAAACAAAAACATAAATTGTTGGAGAAACTCAGCAGGTTTGGCAGCATCTCCAGCAATTTCTGTTTTTTTTGTTTATTTAGATATAACAGTTTAATTAATCTGGTTTTCACTAAACACTACTGTTATTTTTCAGATACCTGTCACTGGGTTTCCAGGCATCATTGACGATTACTTGTACTTTCTAATGATTGACCCTTCACTGGTTTCAACATCTTGTGAAACATCAGCCATCAGAAACTTTGGGAAGATTTTTATGCCCTGTTTTTATTCAGTTGTATTTCTGACAGGACTTCTGGGGAATGCTTTGGTTGTTGTGATATACGTTTACTATGAGAAGCTGAAGACCATGACAGATGTCTACATGATGAATCTGGCGATCGCTGACTTGTTCTTTCTCTGCACCCTGCCATTCTGGGCAGTTGATGCATACTCTGAATGGATTTTTGGAACTGTTATGTGCAAACTTGTGAATGGTGCATACACTGTCAATCTTTATAGCTGTATGCTAATACTCACCTGTATAAGTGTCAACAGGTACAAATCTATTGTTCAAGCAACAAAAATGCTTAATAATGGAAAGAAAATACTTCACAGTAAGTTAGTGTGTGTGGGCATTTGGGTATTTGCAATCATTTTGACTCTTCCAGAATTCATACTAAGCAAAGCGTATTCTGGTCTACCTGATAAAACAATCTGTACTGTAGTATATCCTTCCGATTTCAGTAGTTTCATCAAAGTGGGAGTGTATGTAACACAGTTGGTAGTGGGATTTCTGATACCCTTTCTGGCCATGATCATTTGCTACTCATTCATCGCAAAAACTCTGCTCCAGGATAAGGGGTTTCAGAAGCAGAAATCATTAAAGATTATCATTGCAGTTGTAGTTGCATTTGTGATTTGTGAGCTGCCATTCAACATTATTTTGTTGATGCAAACTCTACAGATCTTCAACGAAGAAATTCCCAGTTGTGAATACAAAGCGAATGTAGACTATGCAATTATTGTAACGGAGAGTTTAGCATATCTACACTGTTGTCTCAATCCTATTCTTTATGTATTTCTTGGTGTGAAGTTTAGAAATAGTTTTCTGAAGATTTTAAAAGATTGTGGCTGTATCAGTCAAAAGCAAATAGCTGGGCTTCTGAAAACTGAGTGTGAGACATCACGACCTGTCTCAGGTATATCCGAAACAACAAGTATACATCCTTTATAACAGGTACTGTTTGTACCAGTGTTGATTGCTGGAAATGGCATTAGAATTTCACGAAAGGTTTTCCCATTGGAAGGATAGGACCAGCTCTATTTACCAAGAGTAGCCCCTAGGCACCCATATTCCTGCCATAAAAACAACAAACTGCAATTGTCTAGTTCCCACTCCTAACTCCCATTCCTCTGCCACTTGACATTCATTAAAAATGCTGGAATATGCTTTACACCACATATATATTAAATCAATAATAGTAAAGTGGTTGTTCTTTGTACAAAGAGATTTTTATGTTCTTCATTGCTGAATTTTTGAATGGCTTCCCTAATCTCTCTTTTCAACTTTGGTGGAAACTACGACCAAACAAAAATGTCAACTTCAATGACTGACTGACTGTAATATCAGAAAATCAGTGCTTTGAACATGACCATCTTGGCTTAATTAAACTAAATTCCATTTTGTACAAGTTTCTTCTTACCATGTTTTAATCCAAAATTGTGAATAGTGTTTAGCAGCTGTAAGTATAAAATATGTTTAACTAAATGGAAATGTATAATTACATACATAAATGTTTGACAGATTTGTTTAATATGTTGAAGTCTCAGTCTTATAATTTATATATTTCTTGGAGTGTGTGGAGTTTGGACACTATTTTATTAGTCCAGAAAACAATTGTTGCAGATGTGAACTATGAGACATTATTGTCTGTGCCAAGCACATCAGAAACGGATAGGAATTTTTAAAAAATTCATTCACAAGATGAGTGTGTCGCTGCTTAGGCCAGCATTTATTGCTCATCCTTTACTGTCCAGGGGACAGTTTAGAGTTAACCACATTGCTATGGGTCTGGAAACACATGTAGGCCAGACCAAGATTACAGTATACAGAGGAACCTCGATTATTTGGCATTCGATTATCCGAATTTCAGATTATCCGAACAAGATTGCAAGGTCCCAATACTTGGCTAAACTGTGCTATCCGGCATGTGATTATCTGAACAAAATACTCCCCACCCGTGTTGTTCCGATATTTGAGATTCCTCTGTATATGTGAAATAGCAGCATTTGCAAAGGAAACCCTGTATGTATTTTTAGAAATACACACTAATGTGCTGTGCGTTACCACTTTTTTCATGATTTGGAGATGCTGGTGTTGGACTGGGGTGTACAAAGTTAAAAATCACACAACACCAGGTTATAGTCCAATGGGTTTAATTGGAAGCACACTAGCTTTCGGAGCGACGCTCCTTCATCAGGTGATAGTGGAGGGCTCAATCGTAACACAGAATTTATAGCAAAAATTTGCAGTGTGATGTAACTGAAATTTTGTGTTACGATCGAGCCCTCCACTATCACCTGATGAAGGAGCGTCGCTCCGAAAGCTAGTGTGCTTCCAATTAAACCTGTTGGACTATAACCTGGTGTTGTGTGATTTTTCACTTTTTTCAGATTTCTAACATTTAATGTCATGATTTTAGGTTATTTTTCCATAAATTACTTAATGTGTAATCAAATATTATATGGAATATGATTTAAAAAATCTCAAATTCGGGAGATTTTAGAAAACAGCATTTTGAATAATGTGGATTATTTTAGAGGCATTTTTGTCATATATGTAATTACTTATTACCATTATTTTATTCCTCAGTACATCAAAACAATGGATCTGGATTTATCTTGAATTTTGGTGTCAATTTTCTTTCCTCCATAGTAACATATTATTTAAATGCAGAACTACACATTTTATTTACTTGATAATAATTTTATGGTTTATGGAGAATTGGACATCACATCAGAATAATGTAGCTCTGCAGGGTATCAGCCATCGCTGACTGTGTGAGGATTTCTCTGGGGAGCTCTGGCATTGAGGATCTCTGTGAACTGCTCTACTTGAATCTGTAGCCATGCTCTTCAGAATGCTAAACATCTGACCTTTTCACAGCAACGAAGGGGACCATCGTCCTCAAGTTCTCCAGCTCAAGCCCTTTTCAAACACGCGTGGAAAATCTCTGCGGGATACTAAAACAGAACAGTACTGGAAGAATCCGATCAGGTCACTGTGGCTTTTGCAGTTGACCAGCTTAGTCGATAAACGTTGATATCACAGTCAGGTCCAAGAGACATTGGTTCAAGAGTTTTTTTTCAGGTAACTAGCGCAGCAGCAATGTCAGAAATACAGGTCAGAATTTTCCAGGGTTTGAAAGACATGGGCAAAAGTCGGGAAAACACAGCAAGAAGGTAAAAATGAGATTCTCAATGTCAAGAAATTTTCCCGTTAAGGTTTCAACAAATGAGAATCTTACTCAAAACTTAGGTTTTGCGGGTCCTATTTGCATGTATTAACATCTCAATATTAGCAAACATCATCTTCTTTACATTCAGACAACTATCCTCCCAGGTTTCAGTGAAAAATTAGATGGCATCAATTTCTGATTTGAACACCAGACAAATAAGCCAACAGTTGGCTGGTTCCTCCTCTGGACCTCTGTGTTGACCAGCGTTCCCCACATCTCAGAGTCCATGGGCAGTGACCACTTGCATTATCCAACCACAGAAGTTGTCACTGGCAAAGCACCAGCCTCATATCAACATCATCATAGCATATCTTGGATTAACTTATAATGGATCTGCATTTCATTACTGCACTTTGAAGCTTCCATTGTATTTGCGAGATCACTTTACACGCAGGGGCAGACACTCATGCAGCAGAATAGAATGCATCCAGGGCTATTAGCTTGCTTTCTTACTATTCATTCACTCTGCGCTTAGTTGAAAGCTTGCAGTATCTCTGCCTTGCTTTTTTGTACAAACAGAATGTCAGGTAGCTTTTCACACTTGCTAGCACTGAACACTCAATTAGGTGGACACCTTAATGTAAAACACTGTGCTGTGTCAATGTCACAGCTACAGGATGTGACAGCAAATATGCAGCAAACACACTGCATGCTGTTCAAATGAATGGCTTTTGAAAACCTAAGAGGAGTAGTTCTAAGTCTAGTGTTATGGACTAAACCAGACCACTCAAAACATTCTTAAGCAGGTAGCTCAGACAATAATTTTGCAATTTGTTTCGGTAAGTGTACAGTGAAAATTACCTGGAGTTAATTAGCTAGATTGACTACTAGATTTTAAAACAGACAAAAATTTATTCACAAAATTACGTAATGAAACACAAAGAACAGAATAAAGAACCCCTACAGAATTCAACCCATCCAACTAGACTTAATTATGCTGTTTCAAATATACACAACAGTCCCAATATGAAAACTCCCTTTAAAAACCATAAATGGATCACATGCTTACAGGTTAAAGTTGAAGGGCAGAAAAGAGAGAGAGAGTTTCCACACAGCTCCCTGCTGCACATCCAACCAGATCAAGACTGAACTAAAACTGCTCAGCTCAGCTAGACAGCTGACCACTCCCCTTTCTACATTCCCTGCAATCAGCCCTAACCCAGTTCAGGACAACACTCTCACAGACCTGCAAAGGACCCCTGCTGTTCTTCATCTACAGAAGAATCCACACACTAAACAAACAGTTCTTCCTAGCCATATCAGAAATTAAAGACAGTAAGTACCGAAAACTTTCATGTACTTACCCCCACACTCGTGGTTCCTCAACTGTTCCAGAATCTTCTGTCGGACGCCATTACACACACGGCCGCTACAGCGCCCGCGGCACCAACGGCCGCTGCCGACCGTGACGTCACTTCTGCCCCCACCGACCTCAGAGCCTCCGCGATCGCCGCCCAAACAACCGCCCCGGCGATCACCGCACAGACAACCGCTTCCACGATCGCCAGGAAGATCGCCGACGGACTCGCGACCCCCGCGGCTACCGGGAATGACTACGGTTCTTTCGTCGCCACAACCATTTCCACCCCTTCGGTTGCCGTCGCCGCAGCCACTTCCGCCCCCACTGACATCACTAACCTGCAGGACCACAACGCCTCAGGTTTCTCCGCCCCCACGCCGTCTTTCGTCACGACACGTAACCCAGCCCTCACGCAAACCTTCGTCGCCACGCATAACCTCGCCCCCACGCCATCTTTCGCCACCACATGTAACCCCGCCCCCACGCTTATTTCCGTCACGACGCATGACCCCGCCCCCACGCTTGACCCCACCCCCACACCGAGCAACGTCACCACGTCTAACCCCGCCCCTACGTTGATCTCTGTCCCCGCCCATAACCCCGCCCCCACCCCCAGCTCCAGTCCCACACCAGGTCCTAGCTCCCAGCCATGCTGGATCTTCACCATCCCTCCAGATCTCCCCCTCTCTGAGGATGAAAGATCAGTCCTCAGCAGGAGCCTCACCTTCATTCCCCTACGCCCTCGGATTAATGAGTTCAACACGCGGCGAGATATTGAACAATTCTTCCGCCGCCTTCGCCTCCGTGCCTACTTTCACAACCAAGACTCCCGCCCACCCTCTGATGACCCCTTCTCCCGCCTCCAACGCACCCCATCCACCTGGACACCCCGTGCTGGCCTTCTACCCGCCCTCGATCTATTTATAGCCAACTGCCGCCGCGACATTAACCGACTCAACCTGTCCACCCCTCTCACCCACTCCAACCTCTCACCCTCAGAATGTGCAGCCCTCCACTCCCTCCACTCCAATCCCAACCTCACCATCAAACCAGCAGACAAGAGAGGCGCGGTAGTAGTTTGGCGCACCGACCTTTATACCGCTGAGGCCAAACGCCAGCTCGCGGACGCCTCCTCTTATCGCCCCCTCGACCACGACCCCACCTCCCACCACCAAACCATCATCTCCCAGACCATCAATAGCCTCATCACCTCAGGGGATCTCCCATCCACCGCCTCCAACCTCATAGTCCCACAACCCCGCACCGCCAGTTTCTACCTCCTGCCCAAAATCCACAAACCTGACTGCCCCGGCCGACCCATTGTCTCAGCCTGCTCCTGCCCCACCGAACTCATCTCCGCGTACCTCGACACGGTTCTGTCCCCTTTAGTCCAAGAACTCCCCACCTACGTTCGGGACACCACCCACGCCCACCACCTCCTCCAGGATTTTCGCTACCCCGGTCCCCAACGCCTTATTTTCACGATGGACATCCAGTCCCTGTACACCTCCATCCCCCATCACGAAGGACTCAAAGCCCTCTGCTTCTTCCTTTCCCGCCGCACCAACCAGTACCCTTCCACTGACACCCTCCTTCGACTGACTGAACTGGTCCTCACTCTGAATAACTTCTCTTTTCAATCCTCCCACTTCCTCCAAACTAAAGGAGTTGCCATGGGCACCCGCATGGGCCCCAGCTATGCCTGTCTCTTCGTAGGATATGTGGAACAGTCCATCTTCCGCAACTACACTGGCGCCACCCCTCATCCTTTCCTCCGCAACATCGGCGCTGCCTCGTGCTCCCACGAGGAGGTTGAACAGTTCATCAACTTTACTAACACCTTCCATCCCGACCTCAAATTCACCTGGACTGTCTCAGACTCCTCCCTCCCCTTCCTAGACCTTTCCATTTCTATCTCGGACGACCGACTCAACACAGACATCTACTATAAACCGACTGACTCCCACAGCTACCTGGACTACACCTCCTCCCACCCTGCCCCCTGTAAAAACTCCATCCCATATTCCCAATTCCTTCGTCTCCGCCGCATCTGCTCCCAGGAGGACCAGTTCCAACACCGCACAGCCCAGATGGCCTCCTTCTTCAAGGACCGCAGACTCCCCCCAGACGTGATCGACGATGCCCTCCACCGCATCTCCTCCACTTCCCGCTCCTCCAACCGCCACCAAGACAGAACCCCACTGGTTCTCACCTACCACCCCACCAATCTATGTATACAACGTATCATCCGCCGTCATTTCTGCCACCTCCAAACGGACCCCACCACCAGGGATATATTTCCCTCCCCTATCAGCGTTCCGCAAAGACCACTCCCTTCGTGACTCCCTCGTCAGATCCACACCCCCCACCAACCCAACCTCCACTCCCGGCACCTTCCCCTGCAACCGCAGGAAATGTAAAGCTTGCGCCCACACCTCCTCCCTCACTTCCCTCCAAGGCCCCAAGGGATTCTTCCATATCCGCCACAAGTTCACCTGTACCTCCACACACATCATCTATTGCATCCGCTGCACCCGATGTGGCCTCCTCTACATTGGGGAGATGGGCCGCTTACTTGCGGAACGCTTCAGAGAACACCTCAGGGACGCCCGGACCAACCAATCCAACCACCCCATGGCTCAACACTTTAACTCTCCCTCCCACTCCACCGAGGACATGCAGGTTCTTGGACTCCTCCACCGGCAGAACATAACAACACGACGGCTGGTGGAGGAGCGCCTCATCTTCCGCCTGGGAACCCTCCAACCACAAGGAATGAACTCAGATTTCTCCAGTTTCCTCATTTCCCCTACCCCCACCTTGTCTCAGTCGGTTCCCTCAACTCAGCACCGCCCTCCTAACCTTCAATCTTCTTCCTGACCTCTCCGCCCCCACCCCACTCCAGCCTATCACCCTCACCTTGACCTCCTTCCACCTATCACATCTCCATCGCCCCTCCCCCAAGCCCCTCCTCCCTACCTTTTATCTTAGCCTGCTTGGCACACTCTCCACATTCCTGATGAAGGGCTTATGCCCGAAACGTCGAATTTCCTATTCCTTGGATGCTGCCTAACCTGCTGTGCTTTAACCAGCAACACATTTTCAGCTGTGATCTCCAGCATCTGCAGACCTCATTTTTTACCTTTTAGAGGGATATGGGCCAAACACAGGCAAATGGAACTAGTTTAGTTTGGGAAACCAGGTCAGCATGGGTGAGTTGGACTAAAGGTTCTGTTTTTCTGCTATACGACTCTGTGTCTCTAGGGTTCGTTGAGTGAGAACCATTGAAGGAAAGTGCTGAATACAATAGTAAGAATGGTGGACCATGAATCTTGGTGACAGAAATAGAGTAGTGTGAGCAAAGGGAACATGGATGTACTAGTCCTTGGGGAGTGGCCAAGAGTCATTAACCTCATTGCAGCGGGTTCCCAGGACTGTGGCCATGCAATGGCCTGGGTGGCTACTTCAGACCAGGCTGGGAGCATTTGAAATGGCTGTGATTTAAATACACCAATTCAACATAAATGCCATAATGTCCCAGCACCAGCAAACATTTCCAACTACTGCTGAGTGCTAGGCAGGGTGAGACAGGCAGTACTGGAAGAGAAAGTGAGGACTGCAGATGCTGGAGATCAGAGCTGAAAATGTTCTTCTTTCAGGAAGAAGGGCTCATGCCCGAAACGTCGATTCTCCTGCACTTTGGATGCTTCCTGACCTGCTGCGCTTTTCCAGCAACACATGTTCAGGCAGTACTGGAGGCAGGTTGCATGATTAATAAGGTTTGCCAAAATGTGAAAAAAATCACTCAAATTATCTGTGCATCTACACGAATGTGAAAATATTCAATCCATGAGTACATAGATAATGCACAAAACACTTAGAAGATTCATCCTTGATTTCTTCAAGAAGTTATCATTATCTATCTAATCTTAGTTGGAGATTCACCTACAATGGATTATGTTTCTGCTCCTGCAGTTAACTCTGGTGTCCTTCATGGATCTATCCTATTTCTCTTTTACACACTGCCCCTGTGCAACATCATCCAACAACACCTGTTTCCCTTAGTAGGGTGATGATATCCACCACCACCATCTCACAGAGCCCCTGGTTAGGTCTCTCCACTGTATCTAATTTGTCAAACAACTTCTCAGACATCCTGCGTTGTGTGGGTAACGACATAGAGTCATAGAGATTTACAGCATGGAAACAGGCCCTTCAGCCCAACTTGTCCATGCCACTCAACTTTCACAATTAAACTAGTCCCATTTACCTGCATTTTGTCCATATCTCTCCATACCTATCCCATCCATGTATCTGTCTAAATGTTTGTTAAATGACAAAATCATACTTATCACCACCACTACCCCTGGTAGCTTGTTCCAGACATTAACCACCTTCTGTGTAAAAAAAAACTATCCCTCTGTACCCTTTTATATCTCTCCCCTCCCACCTTAAACCTATGCCCCATGGGGAAAAGCTGTTGGCTATCTACCTTATTTATGCCCCTCATGATTTTATAGAGTTTTTATATACTTCTGCAATAAATATTGAGAAAACTGAAGCCTTCGTCTTTGGAACACACTACAAATTTCATTCTCTAACTATCAACTCCAGTATTCTCTCTGGCCACTGTATGAGGTTGACACAGGCAGTTCTCAACACTGGTGCCATATTTGACCCTGACTACGTGCCTATGTCATCAGTTTTACTACCTATTGCCATGCCTAGAATATTGACTGACAGCATTCACTTCCCTGTTACCCCTGGATATGACTATTCCAGTGTATCTCTGGATAGCCTCCCATGTTCTAAACCTTAAACCATCTACACCCTGTGTCTTCAGGCACAACAAACCCATTCACCCATTATCCCTTTGTTTGCTGACTTACATTGGAGTTGATAAAATGTGGAGCTAGAGAAAGCATAGCAGGGCAAGCAGCATCACAGGAGAGTTGACGTTTCGGCAGTATCCTTCATCAGCCAGTCTTGAAGGGTCCTGCCCAAAACGTTGACTCTCCTGCTCTTCTGATGCTGCTTGCCCTGCTGTGATTTCTCCAACTCCTCATTTTATCGACTGATTTTCCAGCATCTGTAGTCCTCACTATCTGTGCATTCCTTTTTTTGTGAAAATATATTTTTAGCAAATTTTTTAACTTTGCAAACATATAAAATTATTATAAAATACAATCAATAACAAATATCAGTATAATAAAAAGAAAACAAAACACAAATTACAATACAACTCCTGTCTACTAGCGACGAACCTACCCTATAATACAAACACTGTGGAAAGCAACACCGATAAATAAGTAAATAACTAATAGATCAAAAAAAGAAAGAAAAGCAAAAATAAAACAAAAAACACAGAATAAAGAACAGCTATACTCGGCGCAAAGCTCCCAAACAGAGGAACGGGAGCATTGTATATATACCCGTATTAACTCAGGAGATCCCCTCCAGGGCCCAGGGCTTGACAAACCTAACCATCTTGGTTAAACAAAAGACCTAGTTAAGATAAATGACAAATCTATATCCAAATAACTCAAGTAGGGCTGCCATGTCTTATAAAAATGGTCTGTTGTGTGGTGCACGATGTTTGTAAAAAAGTCCAAGCGAATGTGCTCCATAATTAATGTCTGCCATCCCAGCAAGCCCGGCGGGTTCTCAGACACCCAGTTCATCAGCATATTCTTCCGTGTACAGTATGCAAGAATATTAAATAGTTTCTTCCCATGCCCGTCTAAAGATGGTAAATTCGGTAGACCTAAGAGGAGAAATATCGGGTCTACTTTGTCTTCAGTCCTCAATACCCTATCTCTCCCGCCACAGCGCTCCAGCAAACACAGAGCCTGTGGCATGTCCAGAAGCAATGGGTAAGAGTACCTACACTTATTTTACATTTGGGACACACTGAAGATGTCCCTTATTAAAATTCGCCAGATGGTCTGGTGCCAAATGAACCCTGTGCAGAACTTGTAACTGCGTAGCGCACATCCTATTACAGATTGAGATCTTTCGAGCATTCTCCCATTATGATCTCCCATATTTTAGAAGAGATCTCCACTCCCAGCTCTTGCTCCCAGACCTCACATAACCGATTAATATCCTTCCAGTCTCTGCCACCCAGCAGGTGATAGAGGACACTAACCGAAAGGGTGCTTGTGGAACATAGCAACAACCTCTCTGTATCGGGCTTATAGGGCTTAGTGAAAAATGTAGTCTTCTTCTGGATGAAATCCCTAACCTGAAATAAAAACGGAAAAGGTCTCTGCTGTGCTCAGTTGCTCAAAAGACATTATAACCTTCCCCTCAAATAAGTCTTCCAAACCAGAAACTCCTCTCGCTGCCCATAATTTGAACCCTGAGTCCATCATCCCTGGTCGGAACCCTGACATGCCTACTATAGGCATAAGTGGTGAAGTCTTGGATAAGCAATGCATCGCCCTCCATGTCTTGACTGTACTAATGACAATGGGGTTCTGGCAGTGGTCCATAACTGTCCTCATCTTATCCATGAAAAACAGATTAGTAAGAGGGCACTTTGCTTGGGAGGCCTCATTATACAGCCGTATTGAGTTTGGATCGTTACCTACCCAATCGCAGACAAAGGACAGCAGGGAACTCAATTGATACCTCCTGATGCCAGACAAAGGAAGCTTCCCACAAGCTTCCGTAGCATTGACCTGGGAAACATTATAGGGAGCATACGCATGGGATAAAGCAAACGAGGAAGAACATTCATCATAATGAGAGATACTTGGCCCAGCCATGAAATTGGAAGAGCCTCCTATCTCTGGAGATCTCGCCTAGTATTGTCGAGCAAGTGAGCACAGTTAGTCTGAAATAACAGGTCAAACTTGGAGCTGATAAAAATGCCTAGGTATTGGAACCCTGTCCGTGACCACTTAAAAGGTAACTTAGGACCACTTTCAAATTCTGGCACATCCTTATGGTTCCCCAAAGGCATAGCCTCCGATTTTGCAAAGTTAATCTTATATCCTGAAATTGCCCCAAATGAATTGATACATTATATCAAATGGGGTATGGAGGTCATTGGGTTCGATGAAAACAGAAGGAATTATCCGCATACAGTGTAATCTTGTATGCCGTTGATCCCACTTCCGGAGCGGCTATGTGGATGTTCTGACGAATGGCCTCTGCCAGCGGCTCTATCACCAACGTAAACAACAACGGTGAGAGGGGACAGCCTTGCTGACTACCCCTACCAATCCTAAAATTCCCAGACTTCACCCCATTGGTGATGACTGCGGCCACAGGGTGGTGATATAAAACTCCACCCACCTAGCAAAGACACCACCCAATCCAAACTGTTCTAAGACTTAAAAAAGATATGGCCATTCCACCCGGTCAAATGCTTTCCCTGCATCTAAGGAAATCACCAACCCATGAATCAATTGTTGCTGATAAACCTTGACCATATTCAGCAACCTTCTAATATTATTAGAGGACCTACCTAATAAAGCCTGTCTGGTCCTCTTTATTAATACAATCTCAGTGCCAAGATCTTGGACAGAATCTTGAAATCTGAATTTAATAGAGAGATGGGCCTGTATGAGGCACAATCCTCAGGAACCTTCCCCTTCTTAAGAATTAAGGAAATATTAGCTTCTCTTAAAGATGGTGGTAGGCGTTCATGCATATAGGAGTGATTGTACATCTCCAACATCGGCCCTGACAGAATCCCTATAAACTCCTTATAAAATTCATTTGGGAGACCATCAGGACCAGGATCTTTCCCACTCTGAAGTTGCTTAGTTGCCTTCTGTATTTCCTGAGCTGTCAAGGTGGCATTAAGGAGAGAGGCCTGTTCCAAGGTTACCCCTGGGAGGTCCAAGTTCTTAAAAAAGGCTTCCATTTTAGCCCTCCTATCCTCGCAACCTTCAGACTGATACAATTCCGAGTAAAAGCTCCAAAAGGCCTCATTAATCTTTTTAGTATCATATGTAAGGACCCCAGCTCTGTCTCTGATTGCAGTAATGGATTGGGGAGCTAAATTCTTCCCTGGTCTATCCCCATATTCGAACAGCCTTTGTCTAGCAAAAGCAAGTTCTTTCTTTGCGTTTTGTGACAGTATTGAATTCAAGGCAGCCAGGAGGGCCTTGATCTGCTGTAGCTTACTCACCGAAGGCCATGCAAAATGTGCCGCCTCGGAGGCTTTCAACTGCGTCTCAAGTAGACGCTGCTGTTCCTCCTTCTGTCGTTCCGACTAGCCGAATAGGAAATAACTAATCACCTCGCAAAGGCCTTAGATATCTCCCATAGCATAGATGGACTACTAGCTGTGCCTGAGTTGATTGTCAAGGATTCCTGAAACTCCTTCAAAACGTATTCCACAAATTTGGAATCTTGAAGGAGAAAAGGGTCCAAACGCCACTGCCACAAACCTAGCCCTTCACTCTTGGCCTTAACCTCCAAATATATTGCCATGTGATCAGAGATAGCTATATCCCCAATTTTACAACCTATAATCGAATCCAGAGGGGCTGAGGGAGCCAGAAAGAGATCAATCCTCGTGTGACATTTATGTGGGTTTGAAAAAAAGGTGAAGTCCCTGCCGGTAGGTTGAAGACATCTCCAAATATCCACCAGCCCCAACTCCTCGCATAAGTCAACCACCAGCTTAGTCTGCGAAGAAATAGTTGGAGGCCCAGAAGGCATCCTGTCCACTGTCGGACCCAACATTTTGGATCCTTGTTAAATGACAATCCATTTTACACTTCTCATCCTTGGTTACAAATCCCTCCATCGCCTCACCTCTTATATTTCTAGTGGTACAAGTAATAGAGCAGAGTACGTGCACCCTCTTTTCTAATGTTTGCAGTGGGCTTGTGTGATTTAAGCACTGTGCCCTTCTCATGGATGGATCCCTGTCCTCTGGACACAGATAGCATTGGAATGGTCATAATTGTTTCCATTTATAATCAAAATATGGCGTGAAGCAATCTGAAATAGAAATGAGGCATTGCTGCTGCTGCCGTACCTGATTGCCCTCTAAGCTACCATTAATGAGTGCAGGCTAGCCAGTACAGTTCAAAGGCTGCAATAAGATTTGTTGGAAATTAAGAATACATGAAACAAGGGGCAGCACGGTAGCTCAATGGTTAGTACTGCTGCCTCACAGCACCAGGGAGCCAGGTTCAATTCCAGCCTCGGATGACTGTGTGATGTTTGCACATTCTCCTCGTGTCTTTGTGGGTTTCCTCCCACAATCCAAAGATGTGCAGGTTAGGTGAATTGGTCAAGTTAAAATTGTTCATGGCATAGGGTAGGGAAGGGGTTTGGGTGGGTTACTCTTTGGAAGGTCAGTGTGGATTTGTTGGGCCGAAGGGCCTGTTTCCATACTGTAGGGAATGTAATCTATCAGCAGAAATAGGCCATTTGGCCCTCCAAGCCTGCTCTCACGTTGAATAAGATTATGGCTGATTTGTTTGTGGTTTGAATTCCACATTCCCATCTGCTCTCCCATTCTCTTGCCAAACAATAATCTATCAGTGGAGAGAGAAACAGAGTTCATGTTTTGCGTCTGACATGAATTCTTCAAACGTGAAAATGAACCAAAGAAGAGGCACATCAGACTCGAAACGTTGACTTGGTTTCTCTCTCCACAGATGCTGCTGTGATTCACCAGCATGATTAGATTCCCTACAGTGTGGAAACAGGCCCTTTGGCCTAACCAGTCTACACTGACCCTCTGAAGAGTAACCCACCCAGATCCATTTCCCTCTGACTAACACATCTAGCACTACGGGCAATTTAGCATGACCAATTCACCTGATCTGCACATCTTTGGACTGTGGGAGGAAACTGGAGCACCCGGAGGAAACCCACGCAGATTTTGAACTTATTTTCAAATTTTCAGCATTGTCAGTCTTTTGATTTTAATTGAATAATCTCTCTATATTTGTCAATTATTCAATGACCCATCATCATCTGAGACTGAGAATTGCAAAGTCTCACAACCCTCTGAGAAATAAAAAAAATCCCTTCATTTCTGTCCTAAAAAGGCAATTCCTAATTTTAGAACAATTCTGGATTCTGGTTCTGGACTCACACAAGAATCATTCATTCCAAGTGCAACTTGTCAAGACCATTCAGGGTCAAAGCATCCCTTTACTTCTGAGCTCCAGTAAAAACAACCACTACAGGTCCAATATATCGTCGTAAAGTAACATGCTCAGTCCAGGTATCAATCTAGCAAACCTCTTTGAAACTGTCTTCAACCAACTTACATCCTTCCTTAAACTAGGAAACCAAAGCTGCACACAGTACTTGAGGTGTGGTCTCACCAAGGCCCGACGGTATTAAAGCATATCATCCTTACTGTTATGTCCAACTCATTCAGAATAAAGACTAGCATCCCATTAGCATTTCTAATTACATGCTGTACCTGCACATTAACCTCTATGACTCATGCACTAGAACACCTGGATCCCTCTGCACCCTTGAATTCCACAGTCCTTCTCCATTTAAGTAATGCTGTTTTTAAAATATTTTCTGTGAAAGTGAATAACCTTACACTTTCCCACATAATATACCATCTGCTGGATTTTAATCCATGTACCTAACCTATCTATAAAGCTATCTGCATCATTGTTATATCATCTTCATGACATAGATTCTACCTTTGTGTCACCTGCACATTTAGCCACCTTGCCTGATACACCCCTCAGCTGTTAACGTTCATTTTACATATAGGTTTGACCAATGCCTGCATGAATGAAATCATAGGATCACTGAACCTCTACAATGTGGAAGCAGGCCATTCGGCCCATCGAGTTCACAATGGCCCTCCAAAGACAATTCTACCCGGACCCAGCGCCTTATCCTAACCCTGTAACCATGCATTTCCCATGACTAACCCACCTAGCCTGCACATCTCTGGACACCACAGGCAATTTAGCACAGCCAATCCACCTAACTTGCACACCTTTGGATTATGGGAATAAACCGGAGCACCCAGAGGAATCCCACACAGACATGGGGATAATGTGCCAACTCCACACAGACAGTGGGTGGAACTGAACCTAGGTCCCTGGCGCTGTGAGGCACCAGTGCTAACACTGACCACTCTTTTCTGAGCAAATGCATGTACTTCTCCATTTGGCCACAGGTTGGCATACTAACATTTTAAATCACAATGTGGAAGCAACAGACTTCAGAATATAGCTTCTGCCTCAACCACGGAAATTAATTTCACAGTCTCAAGTGTGTGCAATCAGTTTATCTTGTTGTCAATGCAAAATCTCTTCAGATTTAATATTGAAATCATAATCCTTGATCCAACAACTACTGGAAACAGATTGTATTTACAATGTCCCATTGGCCTGAATTTTATCACTCCTTTTCCTCTTGCATGGCTGGGCGCTGGTCATAACAATGGATGGACGTTGTGCATTTGCTTACCTGCTTCTGCTGGTGTTTTGCTAAGGATGCAGGGTACAATGGGCAGGCAACCTATCCTTGGGCTAATTGAGCTTCTAAAGTGGCCTACTAATGTCCACTTAAGGGTCTTTTCCAATTGTTGCTGGTATTTTGCATGGTGTCTTGCGAGCTGAGAGAGATCCCTCCTGTCAGATATAATGGAAGCGATCTCTCAGTCTCAGTACAGCACATCTCTGTAGATTCACTTTCCAATCCCCCCACAAATGACCAGCCCCTGTGAAACACTGGATATAATTTGGTTCCCAGTTCAGACTGGGGACTGGCTGTTGGCCCAACAAAGGACTCTGGCCCTGGTGATGTTACTGTGATAAGAGAGTTGAGACAAAAAATCTTCAGATGTTGGAATCCAAGGTAGACAAGCAGGAGGCTAGGAGAACACAGCAAGTCAGGCAGCATCAGGAGATGGAGAAGTCAATGTTTTGGGTATAACCCTTCTTCAGTAGCCAGCTTTTTGATTTATTGTCAGCTCTCGTAAGCAGGACTACTTCACGGGTGAGGTTGAAGTCTTGTTCTGAGCTAACTAATAGCCCCACAACAAACATTAAATCAGGTCACTGGTTCCCAGCCAGAAGGAGATGGTGCCTGGAAGTTGAGGTCACTCACTGCCTCTGCAAGGTATTCTCACCACTGTTCCACAATCTTAAATTATGAAAGATTATACCACAATTTTGTTGCCATTTGGAAACTACTACCCTTCCAAATTTTATGAGGCTTGCTTTCCCTTTTATCATATCAGGTCTGACATCACTGAATGTGTTTTGCACCCCTCAATGTGTTCCCTACAGCACAGAACCCAAAACTGCCCACGTTTGCTCTAACTGAGCTTGTATTAAAGATTCGTACGGGCTCATTATTACCTCTTGAATTTTAAATTTTATACCTTCTGATGCATCTGATTAGGTGGTGGTGAAGGCAGCGGTGTCATTGGGCTAGTTATCCAAAACCCCGCATTATTGTTCTGGACCATGGGTTCAAATCCCACCATGGCCTAAAAGCTGTTAACATAGTCATTCTTGCGTTGGGTTTAGGGGGTTGTGCCAAATTTGCTGAACGTGACTATCCAAGGTTAATAATCGTAAAACAGGTTAGCCTCACAATATTTGATTTGACAGCTTGCCTCCTGAGGTTATTTGATATTACTCCCTGTCCCACCACTGAGAAACAAGAAACTGGGCTGGATGGAGCTAGGAAAAGCAGAGTTAACCTTTTGAGTCCAGTGATCCTTTTTCTGAATTGAAGGATCTCCATAATGAAAGGAAGTACTACAGATGCAGGAGATCTGAAACATAGATGGAAAAACTCAGTAGGTCCGACTGTGAAGAGAAAGCAAAGTTAACACCGTGACTCTTCTTCAGAAAAGACCTCATTTTCTACTTAGGCACCTTACAGCCTCCAGAACTCAATATTAAATTCCACTGCTTTAGAACCTGACGTTTATGATGTTTGTCCTTCATTTATAGAGTCATAGAGATGTACAGCAGAGAAACAGACCCTTTGGTTCAACTCGTTCATGCCCACCAGATATCCCAACACAAATCTAGTCCCACTTGCCAGCACCCAGCCCATATCCCTCCAAACCCTTCCTATTCATATACCCATCCAGATGCCTTTTAAATGTTGCAACTGTACTAGCCTCCACCACTTCCTCTGGCAGTTCATTCCATACACACACCACCCTCTGCATGAACAACGTGCCCCTTAGGTCTCTTATATCTTTGCCCTCGCACCCTAAACCTATGCCCTCTAGTTTTGGACTCCACCGCCCCAGGGATGAGACTGTGTCTATTTATCCTATCCATGCTCCTCATGATTTTATAAACCTCTATAAGGTCACCCCTCAGCCTCTGACACTCCAGGTAAAACAGCTCCAACCTATTCAACCTCTCCCTATAGCTCAAATCCTCCAACTCCCCAGGACCTTACCATTAAGTGTATACGTCCTGCTAAGATTTGCTTTCCCAAAACGCAGCACCTTGCATTTATCTAAGTTAAACTCCATCTGCCACTTCTCAGCCCATTGGCCCATCTGATCAAGATCCCCTTGTAATCTGAGGTAACCTTCTTCACTGTCCAATTTTAGTGTCATCTGCAAACTTACTAACAATATCTCTTATGCTCACATCCAAATCATTTATATTAATGATGAAAAGTAGTGGACCCAGCACCAATCCTTGTGGCACTCCACTGGTTCACAGTCTTCCAGTCTGAAAAACAACCTCCAACACCACCCTCTGTCTTCTACCTTTGAGCCAGTTCTGTATCTAAATGGCTAGTTCTCCCTGTATTCCATGAGATCTAACCTTGCTAATCAGTCTCCCTTGGGGAACCTTGTTGAATGCCTTACCCAAGTCCATATAGATCATGTCCACTGCTCTGCCCCATATCAATCCCTTTTGTTACTTCTTCAAAAAACTCAATCAAGTTTGTGAGACATCATTTCCCATGCATACAGCCATATTGACTCTCCGTAATCAGTCCTTCCCTTTCCAAATACTTGTACATCCTGTCCCTCAGGGTTCTCTCCAATAACTTGCCCACCACCGACGTCAGGCTCACCGGTCTATTGCTTCGTGGCTTGCACTTACCTACCTTTCTTAAAATAGTGGCACCACATTAGCCAACCTCCAGTCTTCCACCACCTCACAAATTTCTCAGCAAGGGGCCCAACAATCACTTCCCTAGCTTCCTGCAGAGTTCTTGGGTACACCTAATCAGGTCCTGGGGATTTGTCCACTTTTATGATTTTCAAGACATCCAACACTTCCTCCTCTGTAATATGGACATTTTTTCAAGATGTCACCATCTATTTCCCCACATTTTATATCTTCCATATCCTTTTCCACAGTAATATCCTTTTCCACAGTAAATACTCGTCTAGTACCTCCCCCATCTCCTGCGGCTCCACACAAAGGCTGCCTTCCTGAGGAGCCCTATTCTCTTCCTAGTTACCGTTTAGACTTTAGTGTATTTGTAAAACCCCTCTGGATTCTCTTTAACTCAATTTGCCAAAGCTATTTCATGTCCTCTTTTTGCCCTCCTGATTTCCCTCTTAATCATACCCCTACTGCCTTTATACTCTTTTAAGGATTCACCAATCTATTTTGTCTATACCTGACATATGCTTCTTTCTTTTTCTTAACCAAACCCTCAATTTCTTTTGTCATCCAGTATTTCCTACACCTACCAGCCTTTCCTTTCATCCTAATAGGAATATACTGTCGCTAGACTCTTGTTATTTCATTTCTTCCCATTTTCCAGCCATCCCTTTACCTGCGAACCTCTGTCCCCAGTCAGCTTTTGAAAGTTCTTGCCTAATACAATCAAAATCGGCCTTTCTCCAATTTAGAACTTCAACTTTCAGATCTGATCGATCTTTTCCATCATTATTTTAAACTATTAGAATTATGATCGCTGGCCCCAAAGTGCTCCCCCACTACCACCTCAGTCACCTGCCCTGCCTTATTTCCCAAGAGCAGGTCAAGTTTTGCACTTTCTCTCGTAGCTACATCCACATACTGAATCAGAAAATTTTCTTGTATACACTTAACAAATTCCTCTCCATCTATACCCTTAACACTGTGGCAGACCCAGTTTATATTTAGAAAGTTAAAACCGCCTACCATAACCACCCTATTATTCTTACTGGTAACTGAGATCTCCTTACAAATTTGTTTCTCAATTTCCCTCTGACTATTAGGGGGCCTATAATGCAATCCCTATGAGATGATCATCCCTTTTTTATTTCTTAGTTCCATCCAAATAACTTCCCAGGATGTATTTCCGGGAATATCCTCACTCAGTACAGCTATAATGCTATCCCTTATCAAAAATGCCACTCCCCCTCCTCTCTTGCCTCCCTTTCTATCCTTCCTGTATTATTTGTATCCTGGAACATAAAGCTGCCAGTCCTGCCCATCCCTAAGCCATGTTCTGTAATTGCTATGATATTCCAGTCCCATGTTCCTAACCATGCCCTGAGTTCATCTGCCTTCCCCGTTAGGCCTCTTGCATTGAAATAAATACAGTTTAATTATCAGTCCTACCTTGTTCTCTGCCTGCCCTGACTGTTTGACTTGTTTCCATTCTCAACTATACCAGTCTAAGATTCATCTCTTATCTCACTATCTCCCTGGGATACCAACCCCCCCATCTTACTAGTTTAAACCCTCCCGAACAGCTCTAGCAAATCTCCCTGCCAGTATATTAGTCCCTTTCCAATTTAGGTGCAGTCCGTCCTTCTTGTACAGGTCACTTCTACCCCAGAAGAGATTCCATTGATCCAAAAATGTGAATCCTTCTCCCATATACCAGCTCCTCAGCCATGCATCCATCTGTTCTATCCTCCTATTCCTACCCTCACTAGCTTGCAGCACTGGAAATAATCCAGGTATTACTACTCTCGAGGATCTCATTTTTAAATTCCTGCCTAACTCTCTATATTCTCTCTTCAGAATTTCATCCTTTTCCCTTCCTATGTCATTGGTTCTAATGCATACAATGACCTCCTGCTGGTCCCTCTCTCCCTTGAGAACATTTTGCACCCTCTCTGAGACAGCCTTGATCATGGTATCAAGGAGGCAACACACCATTCTGATTTTTCGCTGCTGGCCACAGAAATGTCTGTCTGTGCCTTGGGCTAGAGAGTCCTCTAATACAATTGATCTCTTGGAACCCAACGTACTCCTCATTGCATTACAGCCTGTCTCGATACCAGAAATCTGGCTGTTCATGCTGCATTCCCCTGAGAAGCCATCACCTCCTAGATTTTCCAAAACAGCATGCTTGTTTGAAAGACGGAGAGCCACAGAAGACTACTGCATTACCTGTCTACCTCTCTTACCTTTCCTGGAGTTAGTCCATCTATCCGACTATATCTGTGACTTTTCTCCCTTCCTATGACTACCATCCATCACACCCCTTTGCTCTTGTAAATTCCTCATTGCCTCTGACTGTCTCTCCAACCCATCCATTCGATCTGATAGGATTTGTAACCAACGGCATTTATTGCGGATATAATTCTCAGTAACACGTAAACTCTCCCTAAACTCCCACATCCGACAAGAAGGGCCTATCACTCTACTAAGGGCCATTTTTGCTTCTTTCAATCTACAGACCCAGAAAATAGCACTGTCTTATTCTTCTACAAAACACTGCTCCAGGCGAACTTGATACTTATGACTTATACTTTTAAGTTTAATCAAGAGACATCTCTTGCATTCTTCTCCCCCTGACTTTCACACCCACAGCTTTGTCTGGTTTATGTCCTGTTTACTGTGCTGTCAGCCAAAAGGACCCATTTTCACTATTGCACCGCTTAAATTAATTATTTTATATCTCTATTAAAACAGAAAGAACCATGGATATTGTAAATCAGAGACAAAAATTAAAAAATGCTGGAAATGCTCTGGCAACATGAGGGAGAGTCACTCCACCCAAAACATTAATTTTGATTTCTCTCCACAGATGCTGCCACACCTGCTGAGAATTTCCAGCAATTTCCATTTCATATCTCTATTTCTCTTCCATCCCAGTTAGCAATCCCTTTATCTTTTTCACTGGGTCCCAGCATCTGTTCCCCTTCTCTACCCCTGTCAAAATGATTTTCCAATTTCTTTCAGTTTGGAAGAAGTCATATGGCCTTAAAACATGAACTGTTTCTCTCTCCACAGACACTGCCAGATCTGCTAAGTTTCTCTAACACTCTCTGTGCTTATTTCAGCCCTCCTGCATCTACAGTATTCTGCTTTGATATGAAGTTGTGGGTCTGGGTTAATTGAGTATCACAATCAGTGCTCCCATTTTTTGGGCCTGACTAAATTTTGTGGCCTCAAGTTTCAGTAGCAGAAGGAGCAGTAATTGGAAGAGATATAGATCGAAGATGTTTGTCAAGACAGCAGGTGAGGGGCATTCTTTCTTATGCAGCAAGTTGCAATTATCAGGAATGCATTGACGGAAAGGATTGTAGGAACACGCTTAGTACTACTATACGCAAAAGAATTGTCTAATATTTGAGAAATCTACAGGTCTGTGTGCAATCAACAGATGAGTGGGATGAATTCCGTTATAGCTGGCCTGACTTTTTTTTGTGTGTCATCCCTTTACCAATTGAATTTATGTCAAAGAAATAAGTGTACTGCAAGTATGATAAAGATCCACTTGCAACAAAGTGAGTGACAGGAAGTCTTGTTCTATAATTGAAGCATGCGTTATTTCCTTGAACTTCAACACATAAAACATAAACAGTTCTGGGTTCTGTTTCAAATCACCTGTAACATGCAGCTTGACGTGTTCTGAAAACCCAATGACCGGCAGGCTTATCTGCTAATACAAGAGTTGCAACATTTCCCTGAATTGAGGTAAGTTTTCTGTGATGCTTTCAATGTTGAATCTTAAAAAGTATGCTTTAAAAATATTTACTTTTCAAATGCTCAAATATATTTTCTTTTCTATAATTTGCAATGATTATGCAACAAAACAAGGACTAAGTGCCTATAGCGAATAGTAAGAAATAAATTTGGCAGGTCATGCCACTTAAAAACATTTAGAAAAGAAAATTACTAGGATGAGTATTCATTAATCAGATTATTTGAATAAATCATAACTTTATTTTGGTTAATGGTATAATTGTGTAAGTCCATTGGAAGAACCAGATAAGAATATGTCCCAATATTTGACAAGATCCTGTGCTTCATTTCAGGTGTGACCTGTGACTGATTCCTGGTTTCTAACAATGACAGAATATGAATATTATGATAGCACATTCTCCTATGAACCTTCTGAATTCTGTGGGAATGCCAAAGTTGCAGATTTCAAGAATGTTTTTATACCCTGCTTTTATTCCATTTTATTTGTGTCAGGACTTCTGGGGAATGCTTTGGTTGTTGTGATATACGTTTACTATGAGAAGCTGAAGACCATGACAGATGTCTACATGATGAATCTGGCGATTGCTGACTTGTTCTTTCTCTGCACCCTGCCATTCTGGGCGGTTGATGCATACTCTGAATGGATTTTTGGAACTTATATGTGCAAACTTGTGAATGGTGCATACACTGTCAATCTTTACAGCTGTATGCTAATACTCACCTGTGTGAGCATCAACAGGTACAAAGCTATTGTTCGAGCAACAAAAATGCTTAATACTGGAAAGAACATACTTCACAGTAAGTTAGTCTGTGTGGGCATTTGGGCGCTCGCAATGATTTTGGCTCTTCCAGAATTCATATTAAGTCAAGTTCAAACTGATGAATCGAATAAATCTGTCTGTAAGATGGTGGATTCTTCTAATCTGATCAAAGTGGGAGTGAAAGTAACACAGATGGTAGTGGGATTTCTGATACCTTTTCTGGCCATGATCATTTGCTACTCAGTCATTGTAAAAACCCTAATCCAAGCTAACAGGTTTCAGAAGTACAAATCATTAAAAATTATCATTGCAGTTGTAGTCGCATTTGTGATTTGTGAGTTGCCATTCAACATTGTCTTGTTGATGCATATTCTACCGTTCAATAGGCAAAAAACTAGTTGTGAAGATAATGGCAATTTATACTACACAATTATTGTAACAGAGAGCATTGCATATGTACACTGTTGTCTCAATCCTATTCTTTATGGATTTCTTGGAGTGAAGTTTAGAAATAGTTTTCTAAAGATTTTAAAAGATACTGGCTGCATCAGTCAAAAACAATTGGCTGGGCTTCTGAAAACTGAGTGTGAGACATCACAACCTGTATCGGTTATATCTGAAACAACAACAATATATCCTTTATAAAAGATATTATATGGATCTATAATTGTAAATGAAAGAAGCAGCACATATGGTTAGTTTTACTGATTTATTCTGAATTTTTGTGATTTACAACTGCACATGCTTATGTCTTACTATCTGTAGATATAAAATGTGGCTTATATATAAATATGCACAGAGAAATGTGTAATAAATAAATGTTTAAAAACATATTAAGTTCTATGTATAAATGTTTGCAAACGGAAAAATGTGTTCACCCTTGTGTGGGGCACAAATGCCCATAACAGGTCTGATATGGGTGGCACGAAGGCTCAGTGATTAGCACTGCTGCCTTACAGCGCCAGGGACCTGGGTTTGATCCCAGCCTCAGGCAACTGTCTGTGTGGAGTTTGCACATTCACCCCGTGTCTGCGTGGGTTTTCTTGCACAGTCCTAAAGATGTGCAGGTTAGGTGAACTGGTCATACTAAATTGCCCATAGTGTTCAGGGATGTGTAGGTCAGCAGCATCAGTCAGGGGAAGTGTTGAGTAATAGAGTAGGGGACTGGATATGGTGGGTTAGCCTTCAAAGGGTTAGTGTGGAGTCGTTGGGCCAAAGGGCCTGTTCCACACTGTATGGATTCTACGACAGTTCAAATAAGTTGTTGCAGTGCTGTGAGCAGTACTTAATTCAGCCAAGTCACAATGGGAAGAGAAATGAACACAGTCCTACAATTTAGAATTTAGCCCAGAAAGATAGGCACCAGTTATACGGTATAATGGCATCTCCTTTGGTAGTGAATAATTGCAAAATACAGTACTTCTGTATTTCATTGAAAAATCAATCATGAATTCTGGTAATTGATAAAATTCCATCTAGTGTTATGGTTGTTGGTGTTTCCATGCTAATACTTCAACAGGGAGCTGTTAGGCACTTCTCAAGTTCCATAAGATTTGCAGTGACCTCACAGTCATCCTGAGGAGCAAAGTTATGGTTATAACTAGGGCAATTAATGCAAGAAAAAGCATTTCAATGATCACACTTTTTGTTGTAAATCAGTTCTGATATTTAATTCTTGTTGTCTTCCTGAAGCACATCTGTGGTCATGACAACTACTTCATATTTTTGTTACTTGTTGTCAAACTCTCACTGTTGTAGTTTGTTGGAGGCTAACATGGTGTTGAATGTCCTTGTCAACTGTGACTCACAGAAGCACAGTGCAGAAGAGGCTCTTCAGCCCATCAAGTCTGTACTGCCAAACATAAACTACTACCCACCTGGGGTGGCACAGTAGTTAGGACTGCTGCCTCACAGCACCAGAGTCCCGGACTGGATTCCACCCTGGGGAGACTGTCTGTGTGGATTTCCTCCACAGTCCAAACATGTGCAGGTTAGCTGGATTGGCCATGCTAAATTGCCCAGTGTCCAGGAACGTACAAGCTAGGCTAGGCAAATAAGCCATGTGAATTGGAGGGACAGGATGGGTTGGGATGGGATACTCGTCGGAGGGTTGGTGTGGACTCATTGGGCCAAATGGCCTGTTTCCACGCTCTTAGGATTCTCTGACTATATGAGTAATCCACTTACCCACAATAGGGCGACAGCCTTGAATACTGTGACACTTTAAGTGTTCATCCAGGTACTCTCTAAATGTTGTGAGATTTCCTGACTCAATATTTTCCCAGTCAATGCATTCCAGATCCCCTCCACTCTCTGGGTGAAAAGATTTTTCTTGAATCCTCTTTAAAGCTCTTGCATTTCATTTTACATCTGTGCCCACGCTCATGGAAAAAAAAACATTTTTTGTGCAAGGAAAAATATTCTAACATGTTGGGTCTCTGAAAGTCTCTGGGTCTATTGAATTGGCATAGGCTAATCATCGAACATATTCCTTTGGACTTTTTTACGAATATGGTGCACCGGAAAACCAAATTGTTTTAATCGGATGTGGCAGCCCTTTTTGGACTATGTGGATGGAGATTTTTCTGCCATCTTAACTTGGGCTTTTGCATAGCCATGACAATCCGATTTAGTGATCATGATCTCCTCGAAGGAAGAATTTCAAATAAACTCATGTATTACTCAATGCTCTCGGAGGAGTTAATGTTTTGTTGTGCTGAGCTGTTTTGTTTACTTATCTATTTATTAATTACCTTTACTGATTTGCATTTTTTGCACAAGTATAGTTGTGTATTTGTTTGTGCTGTTGTTTTGTCTTTTTTATACTGTATGCGTAGTAATGTTGATGTTGGTTTATTGTTATTGTTTTTATAATTTCTTTCAATAAAAAAATCTATTTAAAAAATTGTGCCCACTTGTTACTGACCTTTCAACTAAAGGGAACAGCAGACTTGTTTTCACCCTGTCCAAGATCCTTATATATCTCCAGCAGGCTCCCCTCCTGCCCCCCCCAACCTTCTCCACACTAGATAAAATAACCTAAGCTGATCCAACCTCTCTTCATAGCTGCTCCATCCCAGGCAACATCCTGGTTAATCTCTTTTAAGCCCCCTCAAGTGCAATCACATCCTTCCTATAGTGTGGTGGCCAGACTGCACACATTACTCCAGATATGACCTAATTAAAGTTCTGTACAGTTCCAACATCATCTTCCTGCTCTTACAGTTAATGTCGTGACTGATTAAGGGAAGAGGCCTGTATGACTCTTAACTATCCTACTAACCTGCCCTGCTTCCTTTGGGGATCAGTAAAGTATCCCAAGATCCCTCTGTTCACCTGAGCTTCCTAGTGTCCTGTCAGTTCTCCCTTGTCTGGTTTTGTCTTCTAAAATGCACAATTTCACACTTATCAGGGTTAAATTCCATCTGCCATTGACCTGCCCATTTGACCAATCCATTTATGTCATTCTGAATACCTTCCTCCTCACTGTCAACCATCCATCCTATCATTGCATCATCTGCAACCTTTTTAGTCATCCGCAAACATCATTTCAAAGTGCTCCGTTCCCCCACCAACATTCTCATCTACATCATTTATGTATATAATCCAAATAATACAGGGTCTAGTGCTGATCCCTGTGATACATCACTGCACACAAGCTCCCATCACACAAACAGCTTTCTAACACCTTTTGTCTCTCTCCTGTCAGTAAGCCAATTTTGGTTCCAACTTGCCTGATTACTCTGAATCTCGTGTGCTTTTACCTTGTTTATCAGTTCCCTATGTGACACCTTGCTGAAATTGATAGAAACTACATCAATTGTCTTGCCCTCATCCAAACACTGTCCCCTCCTTGAAAAATTCTACCCAATTTGTTCGGCATGACCTCCCTCTGACAAAGCCATGCTAACGGTCCCTGAATAAACCTTGTCTCTCGAAATGGAGATTAATTTTCTCCTTCACTACTTTTTCCAATAGTTCCCCTACCACTAATTGGTCGATACACCAGGAGACTATCTCTATCACCTTTCTTGTAAAGCATAAACACATTAGCTGTCTCCCTGTCCACTGGCACCTCCATTGTGGCCAAAGGCGATTTAAGAATTTGGGGCGTCAGTTGCCAGAGATATTTCAGAAAGACTTTGCACGATTGACTGAGTTGAATTGCTTGTTACTTAGTTGATGCCCAAGTCATTTCTGATGTCTGTCCCTTTCTTCGCCTTATTGAACAGTTTTATGTGCCTTCCCACCCACTCTTAATGTGCTATGTTAAAATGGTGCAGCATGGTGGCTCAGTGGTTAGTACTGCTGCCTCACAGCATCAGGCACCCAGGTTCGATTACAGCCCTGGGTTACTGTCTATGTTTACACGCCGTCCCTGTGCTTGCATGCGTTTCCTCCGGGGGCTCTAATTGCCTCCCATAATTCAAAGATGTGCAGGTTAGGTGGATTGGCCATGCTGTAATTGTTATAGTGCTCAGGGATGTGCAGGCTAAGTGGGATTAGCTATGGTAAACATGGGGTTATAGGATATGGTAGGAGACAGGGTCTGGGTGTTATGCTCTTTGTAAGATTAGATTAGATTACTTACAGTATGGAAACAGGCCCTTCGGCCCAACAAGTCCACACCGACCCGCCGAAGCGCAACCCACCCATACCCCTACATTTACCCCTAACCTAACACTACGGGCAATTTAGCATGGCCAATTCACCTGACCTGCACATCTTTGGACTGTGGGAGGAAACCGGAGCACCCGGAGGAAACCCACGCAGATACGGGGAGAACGTGCAAACTCCACACAGTCAGTCGCCTGAGGCGGGAATTGAACCCAGGTCCCTGGCGCTGTGAGGCAGCAGTGCTAACCACTGTGCTACCATGCCGCTCAGCTGAGTGCCGATTCAATGTGCTGAATGGCCTTCTTTAGTGCTATGAGGGTTCTATGACTCTGCATCTTAAAGTACTAATAGTACATATACTGACTCCTTAGAGTTTTAATTCTGAACACATTAAATTGATGTTGGTTTTATGCAGTATACTGGCAGACATTCAGTTTCTAGCTCCTGTAATTTAAGATACAAAAACATTATTTCTATTCAGATATTAGTAAGTTATAAAAATAAGTCACTGGCAGTGATAAAATGATAAAATAATGCAAGGAAGACAAGATGATAAGCAAGAACTCAAAATAGTCGGTGATAAGATTTGGTTGCAGATAAAAGTACTTTATGATCTCCTGAAATGGATAAACTTTTACATTGAGCCACATAAGGATATATTACAGTAAATTATCAAAGCTTGGTCAAAGGTTTAAAGTTATTTTTTAAAGGAAGAAAGAGAGGTAAGTACAGCAGCAGAGAGATTTACGGAAGGACTTCCAGAGATTCACAGCTTGGCAGTTGAAGGCACAGCTATGTTAACACTGCAAACCAAATCAAGAAGCTCAAAAAGCCAGAATTCAATGTGGACAGTTATCCTGAATGATTATTGTAGGGGAGATTACAGATACAGGCAGGGACAAGCCAAGTGGAGATTTTTAAAGTTGAATGACAATATTAAAATTGTGGTGTTGCTTAAATGCGAGTCAATGTAAACAACAGCAGTAATGAGTGAACCAAGCTTGACACAATTAAAGACACAAATCAGCAGCAGAGTTTTGGTCTGGGGTAAAATGCAGGCAGCCAGCTTGCCAGGAGAACATTGACATGCAGGGAGCAAAGGCGTGGTTTCAGCAGTAGATGAGCTGAGACAAGAGGGAACTGAGTGATGTTTTAGTGGAGGAAAGAGGCTGGCTTGGTGCGGTAAAAGTATGTTGCTGGAAGCTCACCTTGGAGTGAACAGTGACAGTGCGCTTCTGAATAGTTTGGTTAACCTCAGACAGGAGTGTTCTCTCCACATGCCTGGATGGGTACAGCTCCAACAACACCCAAGAAGCTTGATATCATCCAGGACAAAGCAACCCACCTGATTGGCACCACATCAACAAACATTTAATCCCTCCAACACCAGCGCTCAGTAGCAGCAGTGCAGACTATGCCCAAGATGCACTGCAGAAATTCACTAAAGATCCTGAGACAGCACCTTCCAAACCCACGACCACTGCCATCTGGAAGGACAAGGGCAGCCTGCAAGTTCCCCTCCAAGTCACTCACCAGCCTGACTTGGAAATGTACCACTGTTCCTTCACAGTCGTTGGGTCAAAATCCTGGAATTCCCTCCCTAATGGCATTATGGGTCAACCCAGAGCAAGTGGACTGCAGCAATTCAAGAAAGCAGCTCACCACCACCTTCTCAAGGGTAAATAGAGATGGGGTATCAATGCTGGCCAGCTAGCGATGCCCAAGTCCCACAAATGAATTGTTAAAAAGTTGCGAAGTAATGGGAGTTTGTAGCAGAAATAAAGACAATGGGATTCGAGTTTCCAATTTTTAATTAGAGAAACGGATGAGTTAGCAACAGTGGAAACATTGAGAAAGGTGGTGGTGAGTTAGACTGGATACGATCAGTGTACAAGCAAAACCTGAGGCTGTTTTTGGATGAGTTCACCAAGGAACAGTATGCTAATAAGAACTGTGTAGATTCCAAGGTTAGACTCCTGGGGGACATCAGAAGTAACAGTGAGAATGAGAAGTAATTGTGGGGATTCTCTGGCTATGATTAGATAGATAAGATTCAAAACATGCAGTCTCTGCCAGCTGGACACTAATGGAAAAACAATGCAAGGGAACAATTTAGCTTTGTCGCAATCATACAGCATATCATTTGTGACTCTAATAAAAACCATCTCAACATTGTAGCAGGTACAAACCCAATTGTAGAGGTTCAAAACACTGAGTTCCAGGGAAGATAGGAGGTTACTACACAGATAAGATCTTTGTAGAGACAAGGAGATGTTGGAAACAAGGCAGTAGTTTGCGATGATGGTGGAGTTAAGGATTTATTTGATGAAAGGGGTGATGACAGAAGATTTGAAGGAGAGACAGACAGTGGAGTACCAAGAGAGAGAGAAAACAAAACCATGAACAAAATCATCTAATTTTTGGGGGAGGGGGCTGGGGAGAAGGTAGCTGAGATTGCAATAGGTAGATGGAGATGGGGGTATAGGTTGGAGAGGAGAGTGGTGAGGGAAATACATCTCTGGTGGTGGGGTCTGTTTGTCAGTGGTGAAAATGGCAGAGGATGATGTGATGTATACGGAGGTTGGTGGGCTGAAAGGTGAGGACCAGAAGGGTCTGTCCTTGTTGCGGTTCGAGGGGTGGCGTTCGAAGGCGGAGGTGCGGGAAGTGAATGAGATGTGCTGGACGGCATCACTGGCCATGTGGGAGGGGAAATTGTGTCTTTGAAGGAGGCGGCCATCTGGCATATTCTGTGGTGGAACTGGTCATCCTGGGAGCAGATGCGACGGAGCTGGAGGAATTGGGAATAAGGGATTGTGTTTTTACAGAGGGCAGGGTGGGAGGAGGCGTGGTCCATGGTGGCTGTGGGACTCTGTGGGTTTGTAGAAGATGTCCGTGTTGTGTTGGTCACTGTTAATGGAGATGGAGAGGTCCAGGAAGGGGAGAGAGGTACCTGAGATGGTTCAGGTGAACTTAAGGTCAGGGTGGAATGAGTTTGTGAAGTTAATGAACTATTCAACCTCCTTGTGGGAGCAAGAGGTAGCACCGATACAGTCATCAATGTAGTGGAGGAAAAGGTGGAGAATGATGCCGGTGTAACTGAGGAAGGTGGACTATTCCACGTAACCGACAGGCATAGATGGGGCCCATGCGCGTGCCCATGGCTAACCCCCTAACATCTGGAGGAAGTGGGAGGAATCGAAGGAGAAATTATTCAGGGTGAGGACCAGTCTGGACTAAACATCCTCCCACCCTGCCTCCTGTAAAAATGTTATCCCAATTCCTCCACCGCATCTGCTCCCAGGAGCTCCAGTTCCACCAGATAACCTCCTCCTTCAAAGAAATACCGCAATTTCCCCTCCCACGAGACCAATGATGCCCTCCAGCGCATCTCATCCACATCTCGCACCTCCACCCTCAAACCCTAACCATCTAACTACAACAATGACAGAAACCCCCAGGTCCTCAACTTCCACCCCACCAACTTCCGCAGATGTCGCATCATCCTCCGCCATTTTCACCACTGACAAATGGACCCCACCATCAAAGTAATATTTCCCTCCCCACCCCAATCCGCTTTCCAAAAATACCATTCCCTCCGTGACTCTCTTGTCAGGTCCACGCCTCCCACCAACCCACCCAGTACCTTCCCCTGTCACTGCAGGAATTGCAAAACCTGCGCCCACATCTTCCCCCTCACCTCTGTCCAAGGCCCCAAAGGAGCCTTTCACGTCTATCAGAGTTTCACACTTCCACAGGTCATTTACTGTATCCGTTGCTCCTGATGTGGTCTCCTCTACATTGGGGAGACAGGATATCCCCTTGCAGAGCGTTTCAGAGAACATCTCCGGGACACCTGCACTAACCAACCCCACTGCCCCGTGGCCGAACACTTCAACTCTCCCCCCTACTCCACCAAGGATATGCAGGTCCTGGGCTTCCTTCATCGTCACGCCCTAACTACCCGATGCCTGGAGGAAGAATGCCTCATCTACCACCATGGGACAGTCCCACCATACAGCATCAATGTGGACTTCACCAGTTTATTCATTTCCCCTCCACCCCGACCTTATCCCAGTTCCAGCCTTCCAACTCAGCCAACTTATGACCTATCCTACCTGTCCATCTTCCTTCTCACCTATTCGCTCTACCCTCCTCTCCGACCTATCACCTTTACCCCCATCTCCATCTACCTACTGCACTCTCTCAGCTACCTTCACCCCAGCCCCAACCCTCCCCTCCCCATTGGCTCAAAGCCTCATTCCTGAAGGGATCTTGCCTAAAATATTGCCTCTCCTGCTCCTTGGATGCTGCCTGACCTGCTGTGCTTTTCTAGCACCACACTCTCAACTGAGAAAGGAAATATGTCTAGGCCTATAAAGGAATGAAACTTTTTAGACAGCTCTTTCAAAGAGCTAGCACTGAGCAAAGTTCCAAATGGCTTCTTTCCATGCTCTATGATTCTGCTGCATAATTCACAACACAATAACCTTCACCATGGACCACTCGGCCACAACTAATAACTGATAACTAATTACAATGTAAGCAGATCATAAATCATATTGCTGTCCTCTTCCCAAAAATCACATCATGCATTCCTGCCTAGTCTCACAATTTCTTTCCTCATAAACACATGAAGTCACCCAAATCTCTTCATTTGCACCAAGCCCACTGCAAGCATTCACTAACCTTGCACTTGCTGATCTACGCTGGTTTCCAGTCAAGCAATGCTTCAATTTTAAAATTCTCATTCTTGTTTTCCAATCTACTCCTGGCCTTCTATCTCTGGCAATCTCTATCCCCACAATCCTCCAAGTTATCTACACTTCTGCATTTTGGTCTTTTGATCATTACTGACTACTGATTGTCACATCACTGATGGGATTCTTTCAGCTGTCAACCCTAAGAAACACATGTGTATAAGAAAAAAGGGCAGATATAACTAATTTTATAAAGCAGAAGTGAAACCACATCAATGCCTGCTGAACGTAAAGATAACCACATTACTACCTGCTGAACGTAAAGATAACCACATTACTACCTGCTGAACGTAAAGATAACCACATTACTACCTGCTGAACGTAAAGATAACCTGCTGAACGTAAAGATAACCACATTACTACCTGCTGAACGTAAAGATAACCTGCTGAACGTAAAGATAACCACATTACTACCTGCTGAACGTAAAGATAACCACATTACTACCTGCTGAACGTAAAGATAACCACATTACTGCCTGCTGAACGTAAAGATAACCACATTACTGCCTGCTGAACGTAAAGATAACCACATTACTACCTGCTGAACGTAAAGATAACCACATTACTACCTGTTGAATGTGAAGACATTTCTCACTTCTGACATATGAACTTTGTCTGACAGTTTGCAACTATATCTTTTAGCTGTGTACCTTTGATCCTAATTGAGACAATACATTTTACAAAGATTGACACCCTGACAATATGGTCTCTAAATGTTCTTTATTTACTGACCTATTGACTTCAATGTGTGGTGCCTCACAATTCTATGAAGGAGTTATGAGTGACATCCGTGGTATCTTAGAGACTGCAGCACTGACATGCATATCCATGGTGGGTGGGCATGGGCGTGGGGGTGCGTATGTGTGGGTATACACACACACACACACACACACACACATCTCAGTATTCAGAGAATGACTCATCAAAAGCACATGTACTGAGATCTTACACCTCAAATAATTTTCTGCATATTATAATTTATGAATGTAAAATTATTGGGAAGGGAATAGAGAGACAGATGTGAAAGGATAAATTTCATACTGATCGCGAATTTGTAAAATTTATTTTTAGCAGCAAATCAATGATCCAGGAATAATAAAGTGATAGCCTAGAAGTCATGGATGGCAAATTCAGATGTATAATTCCCCTTTTCAAGTGTGAAGGAGACCACAAAGCCTCCAGATATAGACACACACAGTTTGGGTATTATACATTCTCAATATTGTGTTTAAATCAGGGTTTTGAGTTTCTTGCCAGTCACATTTTCCACTTATAACCTACAGCAATTCATCTGTCACATACTAACCTCATTCTGAGGTTTTCGCAGATGCTTTGCCAGCATAACACAAAGGATACTGCAGTGCTACAGCTTCCTCACATTGAAAAGACATGCAAACACTTGCCACAGATTCCATGAACAAGCATTCCCCCTCATTTTGATGGGTATGCTAGAATTATTTGAAAGGAATTGTTTGTATTTTCGAGCTTAGTTGCTGGTTTATTATTTCTGGTTGCTTTTTGGCATCTAGGTGTTTTCTGATGCATTACTCTCCAAAGCCCATGGTAAACAATTTCAGAAGTTCTGCTACTCTTGCATTTGTGGTTACAGAGACAAATGGTTTCATATCGTTTTTGGCAGTGGCATTGGCATTTGAGTATCAGCAACAAAGAGATCATAAATCATATTGCTGTCCTCTTCCCAAAAATCACATCATGCATTCCTGCCTAGTCTCACAATTTCTCTCCTCATAAACACATGAAGTCACCCAAATCTCTTCATTTGCACCAAGCCCACTGCAAGCATTCATTAACCTTGCACTTGCTGATCTACGCTGGTTTCCAGTCAAGCAATGCTTCAATTTTAAAATTCTCATTCTTGTTTTCCAATCTACTCCTGGCCTTCTATCTCTGGCAATCTCTATCCCCACAATCCTCCAAGTTATCTACACTTCTGCATTTTGGTCTTTTGATCATTACTGACTACTGATTGTCACATCACTGATGGGATTCTTTCAGCTGTCAACCCTAAGTGCTGGAATTCCCTCTCTAAACCTCTTAACATTTTTCTTCCTTTAAGGTGGTTCAGAACATCTCCCTCCCTGCCCACTATCCTAATATCTCTAAATATGGTCGTGGGCAGGATTATGGGCTGTTTCCTGCTGTAGGATCAAATGCAGAATTGTACACTGTATTCAGTTTGGAACAGTCAACCGACTGGCCAATTCCAGCCAGATCTCAATTAGTCAACACTAAACTGGCTTGTTAGTCAGCAGTGCACATTTGGGAAGGTGAAGCATTGCTCAGTATCCACTGAAGACATTGTAGATCATCTTAGAGAATTACTTCAAAGACCTGAAATACCCAAAGGTAATTTCTGAAATACTTGTTTAAACTGCTACTACCAAGGTAGAAAAATCTACAGAAACAAACAATAGGCTATACTTTAAGCAGCTAGCTACAGATGCCCAAAAGACAAAAATGTTTGAAATGAGACTTTCATACTGAATAAATTACAAAGGCCAATTTGTAATTATTTGGAGGTGCCAGTGTTAGTCAGGGGTGTATAAAGTTAAAAATCACAATACCAGGTTATAGTCCAACAGGTTTAATTGGAAGCACTAGCTTTTGGAGTGCTGCTCCTTCATCAGGTGGTTGTGGAGTATGAGATCAGGACACAGAATTTATAGCAAATGTTTACAGTATGAGGTAACTGACATTATACATTGAAAAGGATCTGGATTGTTTGTTAAGTCTCTTACCTTTTACAATGGGCATGTTGGTTTCAGTTTTTCCATATGTAAATCCCAGAACTTTCTAAAAGTTACATTCTCAAGTGAACTTTAACAATAGGTTAAAAATCACACAACACCAGGTTATAGTCCAACAGGTTTAATTGGAAGCACACTAGCTTTCGGAGCGACGCTCCATCAGGTGATTGTGGAGGGCTCGATCGTAACACAGAATTTATAGCAAAAATTCGCAGTGTGATGTAACTGACATTATACATATGCAAAATGGACAAGCAGAGGCTGATAGCCAAATTCGGTTCCCATGGAGATGGTCTCAACCCGGGACATGAACCCAAGGTCACACTACAGGTGACCCCACTGCGCGCACGTGCATGTGCACACACACACACACACACACACATGCACACACAGTCACGGAGATCCTCTCTCAAAAGTTCACACAAACGTTCCCACACTCTCAAGCATACACACACCATTTACACTCACACACACACACGCGCACATACACACACTCTCTCACAAACATTTAACAATAGGTGCCATATTGGCCCAGATAATGCACTGAAGGTCTGACCTGCCCTGTGTGAGTATGTCCGTGCCCTGATGTTCAGACTGATTCTAATCTATAAAAAAGATCTACAGAATCTTACATGGATTCATGCAAGTTTTGAGCAAAATAAAATGTAATTCTGCATGTACAAATTCGTCCCACAAACTCAGGTGTGTGCACGTGCATGTGGGTGGGGGGCACATAACTGACTGTGAGAGAGTGTGTGTTTGTGCACGTGTGTGTGTGAGTGTAAAGGGTGTGTGTGTGCTTGGGAGTGTAGGAACGTTTGTATGAACTTTTGAGAGAGGCTCTGCGTGACTGTGTGTGTGTGTGTGTGTGTGCGTGCGCGCGCGTGTGTTTGTGTAGTGCAGTGGGGTCACCTGTAGTATGACATGAACCCAAGGTCCCGGGTTGAGGCCATCCCCATGGGAACTGAACTTGGCTATGAGCCAACACACACCCACAGACAGACAGACAGACAGACAGACACACACCTACAGATCCATACACTCACAAAGACCCTCATACGCTCAAATATAGACTCACACACTTACACGCCTTTACACACTGTTATGACCCGGGGTAAACTCTCCTGCTTAAGTTAAACCAGCACCACAGAAAAGATTTATCCCATGCAATAATCTGTGAAAATTCGATAGGCCAAGAAATAGTTAAAGTGAAAATTAACAACTTTATTTCTTAAAGTATAACAGAGAATAATTAACTAACAACTATTTACAATTCCTTACTCTAACTTATCTGTTACCTTCCCTTCTGTAATACTACTCCAATAAAGCTCCCAATTACAATTTACAAAAACAAAACTTCTTATCTCAAAACCAGGCAGCTTTTGTATTTTTCTGAATTTTGGTCTTCTTTGGGATATCTGCTTCTCAAGTTATGGATTGATAAAAGTACCTTTTAAGAGAGCTATTTTCTGGGTGGTGTGCAGACGTCGTTGGCTTGGCACTTCTCCTCTCAACTGTTCAATTTTCCCCGGTTTTATACCCTCAAAGCATCAGATTGTGTCATTGGCTTTTAAAACTGTCAATACATTAAATTCAAACTGGATTGGAGTTCAGGATTTTTCGGGGTATAATTTAAACTGTTTTGTCATTTCCAGGCAACCAGTTAATCGAATTGTTCGACCAAACGTTACATTGTATTTCTTCTCAGAACGTTGGTTCTGTTAGGCAGTTCTGTTGCTTTTAACTCTCAAAGGAACAGTACGCCCACATCTTCATAACAACTCACACTTGCACGCACTCTCTCACAGACACGCATACACCCCTGCACACACACACACACGTTTGTGGGACAAATTTTACATTTTATTTTGCTCAAAAACTGCATGAATCCATGCATGATTCTGTAAATCCCCTTTTTAGATTAGAATCAGTCTGAACATTGGGGCACAGACAGCCTCACACAGGACACTTCACACCTTCAATTACATTATCTGGGCCAACATTGAACCTATTGTCAAAGTTCACTTGAGAATATAACTTTAAGAAAGTTCTGGGATTTACATATGAAAGAACTAAAACCAACATGCCCATTCTAAAAGATGAGAGACTTAAACAATTCAGGTCTTCTTCAATATATAATGTCACTTCTATCACACTGTAAACTTTTGCTATAAATTCTTTGTCCTATGATCTTACATTCCACAACCACCTGATGAAAGAGCAGCGCTTCGAAAGCTAGTGCTTCCAAATAAACCTATTGAACTATAAACTGGTGTTGTGTGATTTTCAATTTGTTATTGGATTGATCAGTCACAGATCAACATTACCACAGAACAAAGGAAATCATATTCAGTGGTATCAGAGAGACGATAAATCTCAGGTATTCTAATTGTTTAAACCCATGTGAAAGCAAATAAATAATTTTTTTTGCATCAGTGATACTTCCTGCTCTCCTACTGATGGTTTAGACAAGGGTCAACACTAAACTCCTTGGATCTTTCCACAGAGATTAACCTTGCCAAAGTGAAAATCCTCTTTAGGCAAATATCAAGATCCTATAGGTATGCAGCAGTCTTTGCTCATCGAGGATGGATAGCAGGTCAGAGCTCTGGCTAATTTAAACGGTGTTAAAATACAGCAAGATGCTTGTATCTAGTGGGTGGGAAGTAATGGCCCCCTCACCCTTCAATTATATTTTGGTGGTCCTTCTGGCATGAGCCTAATGACTACTTACTTCAGAACCCGTGAGAAACCTCAGAATGTCACCAAGTGGTGGGAAGCAGCGCTCCAAAAGCTAGTGCTTTCAAATAAACCTATTAGACTTATGTCTTGAGATTTTTGACCTTGTCCAACCCAGGCCAACACTGGTATCTCCCCAGATATGGTCAACACCTAGAATAATCTATGCAAAGATAGTAAATGCATCAAGATTAAAATATGAAACCCTTCTTTTGGTGTATAAAAGTATTACTTTTAGTGAAAAAAAGGCTTTGTTGTGGAAACATTCAGACTATAGCTTATTGGTCATAGAAAAACAGAGAAATAAGTTGGCCTGCGCCCCATTAACAAGAAAGTGAAAAGGCTGCAAAAACAGGGTCTTTATTGTTGTAAATTGTGTCAAAGTATTTCACTAGAGAGCCCCTCATCAGGAATAAAATTTGAAACCAAGCTATGAAAGGAGACATTAGGACAGGTGACACACAGGTTTAAGGAACACACTTTAAAGGATAAGGGGCTTAAAGTGGAATTTAGAAAGAGGTCCAGAACTTAAGGCCTAGGAGGCTTAAAGTATAGTTTTTGATACTGGGGATTGAAGGAAGTTAGGGATGCTTAAGAGGCCAAATTGGAAGGAGTGCAGATTGGAAGGTTGTAGAGCTGATGGAGACTACAGAGATAGAGAAGGTTTCAGTAGCAATTGGGCTGAAGCAAAGCAGAGATAGGTGAAGAGTGATATCACGGGGGTGGAGGTTGGTGCATTCAGTAATCTAAAGAATATGGGTCAGGCGGAAGAAAAGCCATCTGTTGAAGAGATCAACAATTTCTCATATTTATGATATTCTGTAGGCTTACACAAACAGCATTTGAGCAATCAATTGTTTCACATCACCAGTTTTTGAAGATTGCTATCAGCAATATCACATGAAAGGAAACATAGCAAAAATGTCACCAATACAAAAAAAACTTCTTTCAGAAACAGAATTCAATAAGTGGAGCGGATTTTTTTCAACATGAGATAATTTAACGTACATTGATGCAGTACTTAATCAAGTATAGCAGTTTAGAAAAACAGAGGGTTGATATGGAAATCAGAGAAAGAACAGAAGTTGTCTGAAAAACTCAGTAAGACTGGTAGCGTCTGTGGAGAGAAAGAAGAATTCACGTCTTGAGTCGTGACCCTTCTTCAGTTTATGATACTGGCTTTGAAGCAAATGTTGAGTTCAAAGTTGAGCCAAGAGGATTTTCAGAGGGAAAAATCTCTAAGCAGTTGCTGTTTCTTCTGATTTAGTTCTTCAAAACTTAACCTTTCAAACCTATTTGACCAACAGCTCACAATATTTTGTAATTCACAAAAAAGTTGAGTTTGTTAGTTCAAAGACCTAATAGGACAAAAAGTGCAGACGAAGGAGTGAAGGTCTTCTGTCTCATACACCATTCCAGATTCCCAGTCTTCTAATGTGAAGCACAATCACTTTGATAAATTTCACTCAAAGTGAACTGAGACATGCTTGGTGCTAACTTTCACTAGCATCATCTCAATAGTAATAGGTAACGTAGAGATTATAGCAAGGGAGGAATTTAGAAAGCAAACTATTGGGAGTGAAGGCAGACAAATTAGGATGATGCTACATTATCCAGGATGTCATGGCCTTGAAACGTTTTAAAGGAAGTGGGAACAGAGACAGTGGATCCATTGTATAATATATATTAGAATTCCCTGGATGTGGGAAAGATTCCAGTGAATTGGAAAAATGCTAATATAATGTCTTTGTTCAAAAAGTGAGGGAGACAAAATAGGAAACTATAGGCCGTTTAGATTAACATCCGTCAGTGGGCAATTGTCAGAATCCATTATTAAAGAAGAATGAACAGGACATTTGGAAAGTCAAAATGCAATCAATCACATTTAGCATGGTTTTATAGAGGTACTTCATATTTGACTAATTTACTAGAATTCTTCAGGATATAAGAAGCAAAGTGGATAAGGGGAATCATGTAGATGTAGTACTTTTGAACTTCCAGAAAGTATTTAATAAGATTAACACACAAGGTAAGACCACATGGAGTTGAGGATAAATTACTGGGCAGGGGATACGTTGTTAGCTTGGATAGAGAATTGGCTAACTGATAAAAAGCAGAGTGTGGGGATAAATGGGTCGCTCTCTGGTTGGTAAGATGTACTTAGTGGGACACCACAGGGTTTGTCCATAGCCCCCAACTATTTCCAATCTATTTCACGACTTGGATACAGGGATAGAGGGTAATATGGCCAAATTTGCTAAAATATATATGTTAAATTTTTTTTTAAAAATCAGAAATTTACAAACAGATGTGGATAGGTTAGGGTGAAAGGGCCAAGATGTGGCACATTATAGTCTAATATTGCAAAGTGTGAGATTATCTATTTTGGTTGAAAGAAAAAAAAAGGCAAATTATTACCTAATTGTAGAGAAACTTCAGGGTGATTCTGTGCAGAGGGATCTTGTTTTTATTTATTCATGGGACATGGGCATCACTGTCCAACCAGCATGTATTGGCCATTAATAGTTGCCCTGGAGGTGGTGATGGTGAGCTGTCTTCTTCAAATGCTGAAGTTCACGTGCTGTAGGTAGACCCACAATGCCCTTAGGGAGGGAATTTCATGATTTTGACCCAGCAACAGTGAAGGAATGGCAATATATTTCCAGGTTTATATGTTGAATGTCCTATAGGGTGTCCTAGTGCATGAAAATTAGTATGTTAATAATAAAGAAGGCAAAGGAAATTTTAGCTAAAGGCAGAGAGTACAAAACTAGGAAGGTGTTGCAACTGTACAAGGCATTAGTGAGACTTGGAGTACTGTGAACAGTCTTGATCACCTTGAGGCGATATCATAGAATAGAATCCCTAGTGTGGAAGTAGGCCATTTGGTCCATTGGGTCCACATCAACCCTCCAAACAACATCCCACCAAAACCCATCCCTTACACTAACACAGTAACCTTGCGTATTTCCATGGCTAATCTACCTAGTCTGCAGTACCCCAGACAATATGGGAGTTTAGCACGGCCAATCCACCTAACCTGTACATCTTTGGACTGTGGAAGGAAATTGGAGCACCTGGATGAAATCCATGCAGATATGAGGAGAGTGTGCAAACTCCACATAGTCAGCTAAGGGTAGAATTGAACTCGGGTCCCTGGCACTCTGAGGTGAGAGTGTTAACCACTGAGTCTTTGTGCCACCACAATGTAGTGGCATTGGAGGCAGTTCAAAGGAGATACACTCGATTGATTCTAGAGGGGTGGGGTTTGTCCTATGAAGAGAGATTGAGTAGTTTAGTCCACACCGTCTACACTTTAGAAGAATGAGAGGAGACCTGATTCAGGTACAGTATGCAAGATGTTTAAGGGGATAGTTTTTACATCTACTTTGTCTATGTAGGTCAGTCTAGAACAGAGGTCATAGTTTTAGGACAAGGGGTTGCAGATTTAAAATAGAGATAAGAATAAATTACTTTTCCCAAAGGGCTGTGAATGTGTGTAATTCACTACTTCAGAGTGCAGTGGACACTGAGACACTGAATAAATTTAAAATAGAAATGAAAGATCTTTAATTAGTAATAGGTTGAAGGGTTTTGGGAAGTAGGGGAAAAAGTGGAGTTGAGCCCAGCATGAGATCAACCATGATCGTAATGAATGTTGAACAGGCTTAAGAGGCTAAATTACCTACCCCTGCTCCTAGTTCTTACACCCTTCCAGGCTCTCTCTTTCAAAAGCATTTACTCTTTGTCATTAATAATCAAAAGGGATCACCATCAGACTGAGTTGCATCTGTCAATCTTTTTCCATTTCACCATCTTATGAAATGGTGGCTTCATTTTGTCGAGTAATTTCTGAAATACATCATAGGGTTGTTTGCAGACTTAAACAATATCTTCATAAACCCAGAACCACACAGAAAAATTTCAGAACAAAATCTTAAATGACCTCATTACCAACTTTTAACCATTGTGAGAAACTGCTCTTAACTCTGAGTTACAGTTTCTTCACTTCAGTCGAATTTTTAATCTAATTTGAGCTCTTCTCCCTAACTAAAACCATACCGCATCTTGTCTCATTGTCTCTACTGTACCTTGTCAAGCTTTACAGATGTCCATGACACATTCAATACAGTCTCCCCATCCATAAAATCTCAAAGGACTAGACAATTTTGTCAAACATGACCTTTGCTTTAAATGACAATTATTTTCTTTTCATCTAGATTTTTGGTAATTTCATTTTCAAAGATTCAAGAATATTCCAAAACACAAAGTTAATCAAAATGGCTGTTAAGTCAGAATTGCACTGGATTTCTTGTTGAAAGCAGTGTAAATAGGTTAGCCACTGCCCAGTCGTCAGGCACATTCCACACTCAGTTGAACCTTGAAAGAATAGTTTTAAGGCCTTCAATCTTTCTTTCCTCAGTCCCTTTGTGCATCTATGGCATATCTATTCAGGTTGAATGCCTTCATCAGTATAACTAATTTGTTGGATATTTTCCTTTTTTTTTGATAATATCAGCCATCGCTTAAAAGAAAATCACATCCCCAAGATTGTCCCTTCTCAGCTTTCTTGGTCTGTTTGCAGACCTCCAGATGACCATCCTCCAAGGCAGACTTCAGGACAAGCAACAACGCAAAGCGACCAAGCAGAGGTTGATAGCCAAGTTGGATACCCATGGCGAAGGCCTCAACCAGGACCTTGGGTTCATGTCATACTATAGGTGACCCCACTGCACAATACATTCTCAAGTACACAAGCACACAGACACACCCCGACATATTCTCACACTCACGCAGACCCTCTCTCATACACAAGCTCTCTCTCACATGCACCCCCCAACTAAACCTCTCATGGGCTTATACCCCATTACACTCATACATATACTTGACCAAGCTAGCGCGCGTGCACACACACACACACACACTTCAACTTTTGTATATTTGCAGAATAACAATTTATTTTGCTCAAAAACTAAACCATATAAGATTCTGCAAGTTCTACTTTAAAAATATAAATGACTCAACATTGGTACAGACTTTACCTTCACACATTTAATGCAGTGTCTGAGCTGAGATGACACCTATTATTAGATAAGCTGACACCACCTTGAGAATGTAACTGTGGGATTTATATATTAAAGACCTCAAACCACAATATCCCATTCTAAAAGATTAAAGACTTAATCTAAATTTATTTAAGAACTATAAAAGTTTGTGAGAAGATTTGTAGCTCACTACAAATTTTGGACACTAAATCCCATGCAAGAACTGCACAAAACACTACATAGGACAAACAGGAAGACAGCTAACGATCCGCATCCATGAACACCAACTAGCCACGAAACGACACGACCAGCTATCCTTAGTAGCCACACACGCACATGACAAGCCACATGAGTTCGACTGGGACAACACTACTATTATAGAACAAACCAAAACAGAGAACAGCCAGGGAATTCCTAGAGGCATGGCACTCATCCACAGATTCAATCAATAAGCACATCGACCTGGACCCAATATACCGGCCACTGCAGCGGACAGCTGGAACTGACAACCGGAAGTGGCAGATTCAAACCAGTATAAATGCTGGAGGAAACATCACAGAAGCGCTTCACAGGAGGCTCCCAAGCACTGAGGATGTCACCTAGACAGGGGACGAAATGTCTGCAACACAAATTTAAGAACTATAACTTGGTGTTAGAATATAGAACATTATTGCACAGTATAGGCCCTTCGGCCCTCGACGTTGCACCACTCTGTGAAACCAATCTGAAGCCCATTTAACCTACATTATTCCATTCTTGTCCTTACGCTTATCAAATGGCCATTTAAGTGCCCATAATGTTGGAGAGTCTACTACTGTTGCAGGAAGTGCATTCCACACCCCTACTACTCTCTGAGTAAAGAAATTACCTCTGACATCTACCCTATATCTATAACCCCTAAATTTGAAGCTATGCCCTCTCGTACTAGCCATCACCATCCTAGGAAGAATGCTCTCACTGTGCATCCAATCTAACCCTCTGGTTATCTTCAATGTCTCAATTAAGTTACCTCTCAACCTTCTTCTCTCTAACGAAAACAGCCTCAAGTCCCTCAATCTTTCCTCATAAGACTTTCCCTTCATACCAGGCAACATCTAGTAAATCTCCTGTGAATCCTTTCCAAACCTACAACACCCTTCAGCACTATCCACAACTGTACCGACCTTAGTATCGTCCGCAAATTTACTAACCCATTCTTCTTTGCTCTCATCCAGGTCGTTATAAAAATGACAAACAACAGTGGACCCAAAACAGATCCTTGCGGTACGCCACTAGTAAATGAACTCCAGGATGAACACTTCCCATCAACCACCACCCTCTGTCTTCTTTCAGCTAGCTAATTTCTGATCCAAACCTCAATCCCATGCCTTCATATTTTGTGCAATAGCCTACCACGAGGAACCTTATCAAACTTTACCGAAATCCATATACACCACATCAATGACTTTATTCTCATCCACCTGTTTGGTCATCTTCTCAAAGATCTCAATAAAGGTTTGTGAGGCACAACCTACTCTTCACAAAACCGTGTTGCCTATTCCTAATCAACTTATTCCTCTCCAGATGATTATAAATCCTGTCTCTTATAACTTTTTCCAACACTTTACCCACAACCGAAGTAAGGCTCACTGGTGTACATTTACCAGGGTTGTTTCTATTCCTCTTCTTGAACAACGGGACATTTGCTATCCTCCAGTTATTCCTGTGGACAATGATGACATAAAGATCAAAGCCAAAGGCTCAGCAATTTCCTCCCTGGCTTCCCGGAGAATCCTAGGATAAATCCCATCCAGCCCAGGGGAATTTATCTATTTTCACACTCAGAACTTCTAACTCCTCCTCTTTGTGAACCTCAATCCCATCTAGTCTAGTAGCCTGTATCTCAGTATTCTCGACAACATTGTCCAGCATGAATACTGATGAAAAATATTCATTTAGCGCTTCTCCCATCTCTTCTGACCCCATGCACAACTTGCCACTGCTGTCCTTGATTGACCCTAATCTTACTCTAGTCATTCTTTTATCGCTTATATATCTATAGAAAGTTTTAGGGTTTTCCTAGATCCTATCACCAACAGCTTCTCATGTCCCCTCCTCACTCGTCTTACCTCTCTCTTCAGATCTTTCCTGGCTATATTCTAATTCTCAATCGCCCTAACTGAGCCTTCACATCCCATCCCAACATAAGCAGTCTTCTTATTCTTCACAAGAGATTCAACTTCCCTAGTAAACCACGGCTCCCTCACTCGACAACTTCCTCCCTGTCTGACAGGTACATATTTATCAAGGCCATGCAGTTGCTGTTCCTTGAATAAGCTCCACATTTCAATTGTGCCCATCCTCTGCAGTTTCCTTCCCCATCCTATGCATCCTAAATCTAATCTCATCGTAATTGCCTTTTCCCCAGTTGTATCTCTTGCCCTTCGGCGTATATCTGTTCTTTTCCATCGCTAAAGTAAACAAAATCGAATTGTGGTCACTATCACTAAAGTGCTCACCTACCTCCAAATCTAACACCTGGTTGGCTTCAACACCCAGTACCAAATCCAATGTGGCCTCGCCTCTTGTTGGCCTGTTTACGTACTGTGGCAGAAAACCCTCCTGCACACAATGGACAAAAACTGACCCAACTAAAGTACTTGTACAGTACTATAGTATTCCTAATCAATATTTGGAAAGTTGAAGCCCCCCCCCCCATAATAACTACCTGTCACTCTTCTCCAACCAAGAAGCATCTTTGCTATCCTTTTCTCTGAACCTCTGGAACAATTTGGAGGTCTATAGGAAACTCCCAACAGGGTGACCTCTTCTTTTCTTTTCTTAATCTCCCCACAAACTACCTCAGTTGACAAGTCGTGAAACATCCTTTCCGCAGCCATAATACTATCCTTGATTAATAATGCCACACCCAAAGCTCTTTTACCATCTTCTCTTTTCTTACTGCAACATCTAAATCCCAGAACCTGCAACAACAATTCCCGCCTCTGCTCTACTCATGTCTCTGAAATGGCCACAACATCAAAATCCCAGGTCATGGCCTCCGCTGCAAGTTCACCCAACTTATTCCAGATGCTCCTGGCATTGAAATAGACGCAGTTCAAACCAACCTCTTGTTTGCCGGTGCCCTCGTCACCCTGAAACTTTACTTCGGACCTCCCTACTCTCAATCTCCTCTATACTCAAACTACACAATTTAGATTCCCATCCCTTTGCTGAACTAGTTTAAACTCACCTGAAGAGCATTAGCAAATTCCTCCCCCCCTCCCCTCCAAGATAATAGTACCCATCTGTTTCAGGTGAACACCATCCTGGTTGTAGAGGTCCTACCTAATTATCCAGGAATCCAAAACCCTTTCTCTTGCTATCCCTGTAGCCAAGTGTTCAACTCCTCTCTTTCCCTATTCCTCTCCTTGTTGCCTGTGCCACGCACTAGCAAACTAGACATAACAACTTTGTTTGTCCTAGCACTAAGCTTGCACCTTAGCTCCCTGAATTTGTGCCTTAAATCCCCATCTTTCTTCCTACCTATGTCTTTGGTGCCCATGTGGACTACAACTTGGGGTTGCTCCCCCTCCTCTGCAAGAGTTCCAAAAACAAGATCAGAGACATCACAAACCCTGGCGCCTGGGAGGCAACACACCGACCATGAGTCTCTCTCATTCCCACAGAACCTCCTGTATGTGCCCAAACAATGGAGTCCCAAATGACTAATGCACTGCTCCGCTTCCTCCTTGTGTGATTTTTAATTAAAGTTGTTTACTATATCATGACAACTCCATGACACTATAACCCTTTTCTATAAATTCTGGGTCGTATGGTAGTGTTCCTAAACCACCTGATGAAGAGGCAGCCCCTCGAAAACTAGTGGTTCCAAATAAACCTATTGGACTATAACCTGGTGTAGTGTGATTTTTAATGTTATCCAGTTGGGCAGGACTACTTTTGTCTGATTTCATTATTATCTAACTATTGCCAGTGAACTGCCCATATTGGCCTCTTTTCCAGCTCCAGCATCAATAATTGCAGTGCACTGTAAGGATCTTTCCTTGGCCTGCTTCTGTTTATTGTGTATACGTTGCCCCTTATCGACATTCTCTGAAAGCATAGCACCAGTTTTGAAAAGTACGCGAATGATTACACTGTTTACCTGACATAGGTTCACAAGCATTTACTTCAATGTAATATTTGTTGTAATGAAACCACCATATTTGATCTCTGCAACAACCTCTTATGCCCTGGCCACAAACTTCACTCCTCTCCCTGGCAACTGACTAACACTGAGCCAGAAACCACTGGCACTCTATTAATTACATCTTGCCAAAAGCAAAAGACCCACTTATCCTGACTCTGCATTTTATGGTTAGCCAAGCTAATAATATATCCCCTACCCAATAATTTATCCCCAACTCCATGTGATCTTACTTTGTGTATTAACATTTTGTCCAGAAATACTACACCTACAGGATCCCATTATCCAATTTGCATCTTACATGTCCAAAGAACTCTAGTCAAGTACGATGTGCCCTTCATAAAACTGTGCTGACTATGATGGAATGTGTTTTTCCTTTCCAAATGTCATGTTATTATTTCCTTAATAATAGATTCTGATAATTGGCCACTGACAGATGTTAAACTAAATGGTCTATAGTTTCCTATTCTGCCTCCCTTTTTGAATGAGGGATTATATTAATGTTTTTCCAAACCACTGGGACCTTTCCCAAATCCAGGGAATTTTGGAATATTGTAACCAGTGGATCCACTGTCTCTGTTCCCACTTCCTTTAAAACCCTAGGATACAGGCCATCATGTCCTAGGGACTTATCTGCCTTCATTCCCAATAGTTAGCTCAGTACTTTTTCCCTAGTGATTCTGATTGTACTAAGTTCCCTCCTTTCTATAACCTCTGCACTACCTGTTACTATTGGGATAATACTAGTGTCCTCTGCCATGAAAACGGAAGCGAAATATTGATTTAGTGTCTGCTTTTTCCCCACTTAACTTCTCATTCACATCCTCCAGTGACCATCATTCATTTTAACTGCTGCATTCCCTTTTATATAGTTATTGAAGCTTTTGCTATCCATTTTTACATTTTGTACGAGTTTTCTTAATTCGTCTGGACTCGGGTCCCAGCATGATTTCATATGGAGCCCGTCTCACCTTCCCCAGTACCGGTGCCAATGTCCCTTGAATTCAAACCACTTTCTATCTCTCAAATCTTTGATTCAAACATTTACTTCTTTCACCTTTTTGACCCTGTGCTAATTAGCTCATGGCTCAGGTAATAATCAGGAGAGTGTTACCTTTTTTGTTTCTGCTTTTCAATTTAACCCTTAGCTACTCATATTCCCTCAGCGAACCTTTTCCCTCTTCCTACCTCTGTGGGCTATGACAACTGGATATTTCCCTTCCTACTCCAAGGTCCTCTGCAGCCTTGGTGAGATATCCTGAACCCTGGAACCAGGCAGGCAACACAGCCTTCGGAACTCTCTATTCTGGTCACAGAAAACAGCGACTGTGCTCCGAACTGTTCCTAACTGTGACGGCATTTCTCTTTTCTGCCCTGAGCTGAATGGCTCCCTGTACCATGGTCAGTTTGCTCATCCTCCCAACAGTGCCTGCTCTTTTTTTCCCCACAGGGAGCAAGAACCACCAACCTATTGGACAAGGTCAAGGGTTGAGGCACCTGCAGTGCTACCTGCTGGATCCCTCCACCTGCCTCACTCAGAGTCTCATCCTCCAATCCCTGACCACTGACCGACTTCAAAGTAGTTAATCTAAGGAATGTAAACTGCCTTTTCAAATACAGCATCCAAGTAACTCCTCCCCCTCCCTGCTGTATCAAAGTGTTTGACATTCGAACTCCAGCTCATCAGCTCTGAACTGGAGTTCCTCAAGCAACTAAGACTTACCACGATGTGGTTACTATGAACCACAATGGAGTCAACCAGTGCCCACGTCATGCAGGTACAACACATCACCTGACACTGCATCTCTTGTATATTTAATTCATTTTCATTTTTTTAAAAGAATTTCTTACAGGTCTTAAATTTTGTAATATGTAAAATATTTCTCCCATTTACCTTTAGGACAGAATATTCTGGGCTTGTCTAAAGATTTTGGAAGGGTGGGATGGGGAACTTAACTTGGTGGGAGGCAAAACTCAGATTCCCACAGTGAGTTAAAGTTTTGCTTTAAAAGTTGAGTCATCTTTCCTGACCATCTGATGTGCATTCATTAGCTTGACGTGAATACCTATTAACAGTCTAGCCTGTTGGAAATATATTCAAATGCCCAGTTTTGTAACCCAAACTGGGAAGCATGTAATCTGAACTCCAATTATATGAAGCATGTACCTGGCAAGGTGGACTTCTTTCTCCAAGACATAGGAGTGCAAACTTCTTCAGTTACTTAGCTCCTTCATATTCAAGGCCTTTCCTTGTGCAAATGCTCGCAGTGTTAGGAGTGAAGCCTCTCCATGTTGATCAGATCATGAGAACTGTCAGTCATATTCAGTCTTGCTTGTTGTTGTTAAACACTTGCAGCGTTAACAGTGAAGCTTGTCTGAGCCAACAAGCCTACCCAAGCAAGGCTAACGCCAGCAAACCGAACTGGGAAAGAGAACAAGCTGAACCCAAATGAAACTCAACTCGCAAGACCACTTTTGTGGTTTTGTCTTTTTACCATGCACATCTCTGGCAAAAAGCTATTGGATGCGCATGTTCTGTAATGTAAGGCCAGTGACATGTTCGTATATGAGTTGCTGTGTATTGTAGCTCATTTTATGTTTTAATTGTGCACCCTGGCAGATGGATGTGAGGCACTACCACTGTGGTACAGGCAACGCCCTGAGAGTGAGCTTGCTTGCTTTGCCAAACATGTAGCAATCCTTATCCAACACCGCAATTTGGAATAGCACAAAAATAAAAAGAGAGGTAGCCTTTACAGTCATAACGTGTGAAATTAGCTAATGGTATATTAGGTATAAAAACTGAGACATAATAGTGAAAGTGCAATTTTAAGCTTCACAAAATAGAAGAGGATAGTGGGAAGAGCGACTTTTTGCCTTACATGACCAAGGAAGAACAGTTCCAACCCAGAAAATACTGTGTAGTCCTGGATGATGGAGAGTGTTTTCAGCATTAGGAGGAGTTGAGCAGTAGTGATAACAGACAACTTCCAGTTTTGGTGTGGATCACCATTCCTACTGTTCCTGACTTAATGCAATTAAAATTTTTTTCAGTGGCATTTTTAAGAACACTGTCTCCTTTAAGCAATGGTAATTAGCCATTGGATTGGGTACAGTGATTAGTCACAGTTAAATATTGACAAGGGACCTGTGACTGGTGTCAGGTTTAGGAGGTGGGCTTAAAACTGGTTTCAACTCTCAGGCACCGAATATAGTTCACTGTTCTACTGGAATGATTATTGTATTGACCTTTGTTGTGGCACAGTGACATTTTGTGCCAGGAAGTATTGCTGATTGGTTACATGCAGCACATTAAATTGTAGCAAAAAAAATGTTTTGTGAAAATAAATGTACATATGCCAGCAATGCATAGTATGAATGAGTGCATTATTACAGTTTTAGTGATTTTCTAACTTCATATTTTCTTCTGGAGTTGATGATTACAGGCAGACCTAGTCATAAATGATTGACCTAGTTTGTGTGCATACTACAACTAGAAAAAAACAGCATCTTCGGAAGTATCATAATTTTATAGGGAACTGAGAAAAGTGATGTTTCAAAGACAATGATAGCGAATTGTATTGCAAATGAGATAATTCTCTTTTCTATTGGAAAAATCAATTTCACTTTAAGAGGAATCCAAACTTCTTGGAAACCTTACCAAGGAAGTACTGTTTCAAATGAGAATTCCTATCCTACTAAGAATATTGCCATGCTCTTGCTCCTTTCCTTCAATACCAGCCTGTATTTACCTGTAACAGTATGAGAACTTGTCTTTATATTTGGATCAGTGTAGTTTGTATTTTTGAAAAGCTGTTTGCAAATATGATTCTTGTTTCCATGGTACCATAATTAAGTGGTGTCAAGTACATTTACCAATGGTACCAATTCTTTGTCACTGCATTAGCAAAATATTTGCGCTCTCCTGAAGTTTTTAAAAGTGCATTCTCAGGAGGTAAGCTGGCGAGACAAGCTTTTAAGCATGCCTCTGGTTTGGGGAATGCTTTGAGGTTGAAAGAGGTCATCAAATTTTAATTGTAAAATGAGTAATAGTTCTGAGAAATGGTTCAGAAAGTTTGTGGTTAAACAGCAGAAGTGCCCTTTTTCAATTTTTGCAAAAATGTTTAAAGTTTGGTTCTCCTTGTTTGAGAAAGATCCTTAAAACCCATTGAATAAGTAAGTGCCCAGCAAGTTCTTTTGGGTGGGATAATACCTTGTAGAGAACTAGCTCCTCTGATGTCCTATTCTCCTTCCTTGTTCTTCACCCATCTCTGTTAAAATTTAAGAACAGGCATTGGTTTGTTCAACCTCTGACTTCTTTGCTGTTTGGAGCAAATAATTTCCTCTCCTTTTAGAAGCAGTTTGAGTGAAATGCAAGTGGAAAGGAAACGTGAACGAAACAATAACCTGCCTTTATGTTCTCTGGTTGGGTGGGCAGAGACAGATAAGGTCCCATCTTTGCAAGCCTGACCCTAAAAGATGAGGCTGAGAATGTTGAATTTTTATTGTGGGGTGGTGGGGCTCCCTGGGAGTAGGGGCTGGGTGACTGCAGAACATTGAAATTCCTTCAATTGCTATTAGGAAAGCAAACATTTTACTCAAAAAGTTTTTTAATGTAGTACCAGGCATACCTGAAAATGTGGTATCATCTCAGTGAAGTTACCAAACAGGACTTGTATGCCAACTGGCAAATGATAGACCCAAATGATGCCACAGACAACAGCTCTGGTCTAAGCTCTGCAGCGCTGCCAGTTCCAGTCATGAATGATGGTGGACAATTAAGCAACTCACTGGAGAAGGAAGCTCCACAAATATCCCCATCCTCAATGGTGGAAGAGCCCAGCATATCAATATAAAAGACAAGGATGAAGTGTTCACTGCACTCTTCAGCCAGAAGTGCCAAGAGCCATCTCAGCCTCCTCCAAGATGCCAGACTTCATCCAGTTCAATTCGCTCCAAGTGATATCAAGAAATGGTTGGAGGCACAGATACTGCAAAGGATGTAGGTGCTGATAATGTTCAGCAACAGTACTGAAGACTTGTGCTCCAGAACCTGCTGCTTCCCTATTTAAGCTATAAAAAACATAGCTACAAAACTGACAGCAGTACAGAACACGAAAAATGTCCTGTACACAATAAACAGGCAAATCCACCCAGCCAATTACCACCTCATCAGTCTATGCTCGACCATTAGTAAAGCGATAGAAAATCTCACCATCATTGGGATATGGTTGGAATATCACCTTGGACCTAAACATGACACCTTGCTTGTGAATATTTGGTTAGCCGCAGACAGTTGGTGAGGAGAGGGATGGAAATGGTGGTTAAATAATAGGAGTTTGTAGCAGAAACAAAGACAATGGATTCAATCTTCCCAGTTTTTATGTTGGAGAAATGGATGAGTTAGCAGTAGAATTGCCGTGAAAGTGGCATCTCATGCTCGTATAATGAATTTAATTCTAATCTACGGTTGATGTGATGTGGAGCGCGTGGCATATACATATGCAGGGCTATGTTGTGTGATAGCCAGATAATGTTGCAAATTATAAGGCAAACCCCAGAGGAAACCTACCCAAGCACTGGATCAATTTAGGATGCAACACCCTGAATAAGGCAGCACCTCATCGTAAATAACATTTAAGTTTGGGGCGATGAACCTACTGTAGGTTATTTTTGCTCTTGACATTGCTACATATTGAAGTAAGTCTGGTATGGTCTAGAACTCCAGACCCACAACAATGCTTTTAACTCTTCATTTGGCTTCTGAATTAGCTTAACAGGCGATTGGATGTGGATACATTTGTAGTCAGGGTGGTTTTACTGAACCACGACTCACTGAGCTGGTCAAGCCATAAAGAATATCTCTCCAAACTAGGTTTGGAGCAGATAGTAAGAGAACCAAGAGAAGAAGCTCCTTGACTTTGCTCTTTTTGAACAGATTCATCTGTCCATGATAGTGTTGTTAGCAGTGACCACCATATAGTCCTTGTGAAATCTTGACTTTACACTGAGGATACTTTCCATTGTGTTGTGTGGCACCATCATCAAGTAAATAGATCCAGACCAGGTGTATCAGCTTGTAACCAGGCATCCATGAGCCGCTGAGAGCCATCAGCAAGAGCGGAGTTGTAATTCACCACAGTCTGTAATCCTGTAGTTCAAAAAAAATGTCTCACTCTAGCATTACCATCTGGTCAAGGATTAAATCCATTTCAATGGGGAGTGTAGATGTGCAAGTCAGGAGAGACTCATTTGGTGACGTGACGAGACAGGATTACGTGCTTGCTAAATATCAGAGACCACTAATTTCCTCCTTCAGTTCACTGAGTTTAGTTGGGATTTACCCTAAAATACCCTCAAAGTATTTTGTGGACACTTAACCTGTACAGTTTATATGTAACACAATTTATAATTACTTTTGCATGTGTGTTATAGGCTGCTTTGCCTCATTAACATACAGTATTTGAAAAATGTCTATATTCTTCCTTTCGTTTGCATTGTTGGTGCCAATATGAAAGAAGTGTGTCTTCTTTCATAATATACATCAATACAACTGGGATATATGTTTTTCGATGGTTGCTAAATCAAATCCATGTGTGCTCCACCTAGCATTCTGTGAGCAATACTAGCTGCACTGCAATGGTTCGAGAAGAAAGGTCACCCATCATGTGAGGGTAAATGGAATAGGTAGTAATTGCAGACTTGCCAACATTCTCCCTGTACCAAAAATCATTAAATAAAGATGAGGTAGTGAGAGCACAGAAGCTGGTTTAAGTTACTTGTTTTTCTGCCTTGTGCCCAGCGCATGGCAGTCACAGGTACTGAGTTGAATATGGCAGGTCTTCAATGATTTGCAGAATGTATTTATTAAGTATCCAAATAATCGACAATCATTTTTGTTCTGTTCAATTAGTAAAACTTCATAGCACACCTTCTACTGAATTAACTATCATCAAAATCTAAATGATGACTATTAATCATCACCGTGGGCGGAACAGTGGCACAGTGGTTAGCACTGCTGCCTCAAAGCGACAGAGACCCGGGTTCAATTTCCGCCTTAGGCGATTCTGTGTCGAGTTTGCACATTCTCCCCGTGTCTACATGGGTTTCCTCCGGGTGCTCTGGTTTCCTCCCACAATCCAAAAAATGTGCAGGTTAGTGAATTGGCCAGGCTAAATTGCCCGTTGTGTTAGGTGCAGGGGTAAATGTAGGGGAATGGGTCTGGGTGGGTTTACACTTCGGCGGGTTGGTGTGGACTTGTTGGGCCGAAGGGCCTGTTTCCACACTAAGTAATCTGTAAATGATTTACTCTTTTTATGCTTGCTATGTCTTTCGGGTCTTTTTTAAAAACTATTAACACCTTAATCAAGATGTATATCTCTGTTGTTGGCAACGCAATGTGTGACCTTAAATTTCCCTTACCTCATTTTCTTTTGTTTTTGTCACACCTTTTGGCACTGTTACTCAGCAGTGTGAAACAGTGAACTGGATTCTAATGCATTGGGAACACGGTTTGGAAGAATAGGGTAAAATAAAACCAAGAACTGTGGATGCTGGAGATCTGAAACAAAAACAGAAATTGCTGGCGAAACTCAGCATCTGGTGAAGAGTCACTAGACTTGATTCATTGGTTCTGCTTTCTCAGCACAGATGCTGCCAGGCCTGCTGAATTTTGCCAGCAATTTGTGTTAATTTCAGAGTTCCATTAGGTTCTTGAACAATCACATACTCCAAAAACACATGCAGCCTGTCCTTTGGTGGCTTTTTAACCAACTACTTTATTATCCAGTTCACTGACCAATTAGCTTCAACAGGCATGATGATGATCTTCGTCATATAATTTCAACATCAATTAAAGGGACAGTCTGAACATGTAATTGACCGATCTGGAATTGGGAGTGTAACAAAAAGAATTAACAAAATGAAATCCTGACATTCAGAGTCTAAACCTCACTTGAGTCATGCTGCCATGGGTGGCTTGGTAAGGCACATAAGTGTGCAAAAACGGCATGAATATGCACAAGGAGATAGTCTTCCCTACTGACAGGAGAAAGAAACTTCCAGGTGGAGAAAAGAAGGCTTAGCTGGAGATTCACTGTAAGGTCTGCACTATGGTGTGGTGCTTTGTTCATGGATTCAATTCTAAAAATCAACTTAAAGTCTTGCACAGGAGGTGTGAGATGAGTCCAGTTGCACATTCACCTTAACTGTGTGTGTCACAATAAACCTCTCCTTCTGCAATCTCAAACCTGCTGTAACACATCATTCATCACAGAAACCAACCTCGTAGTTTCTTCAATTTCTCATTGTTTTCTCACATCTCCATCTGTCTATCCAAGTCTGATGCACACCTTAATGCATCTCTTGCCCTTGGTCACCCTCAACAATTGCGTTCTATCCATCCGTACTACACAGGCCGTTACTCCAATTCATAGGTCTCTTCTGCCTTGCAAGAGTAGAGAGCACAGACCATGATGGAGAGGCAGAGAACTTGGGGACGATACAATGGCTCAGTAGCCAATACTGTTGTCTCATAGCGCCAGGGTCCCAGGTTCAATTCCAGCCTCGGGCAACTGAGTGGAGTTTGCACATTCTCCCCATGTCTGCATTGGTTTCCACCAGGTGCTCCAACTTCCTCTCACAGTCCAAAGATGTGCAAGTTAGGTGGATTGGCCAGGCTAAATTGCCATGTAGTGCACAGGAATGTGTAGGCTGTGTGGGTTAGCCATGGGAAATGCAGAATTACAAGGATAGAGGGAAGGTGGGTCTGGGTGGGATGCTCTTCGGAGGGTCACTGTGAACTCAGTGAGCCAATGGCCTGCTTCCACACTGTAGGGATTCTATAAATCAGCGACTACAGAGGAGGCAGCATGAGGCATCAGTGACATGCTTGGCTATCAGAGATGGGGAAATGTGACACTCTGGGTAATCTAGTGCCAAAAGTGAAAGCCAGTCACATTACTTGCAATACTCTGACATCAATAAGTCAAACATGATCACGTACAAAATGATCACATAAAGCATGTTGCAAGTTTTAATTTATGTTTTTAATCTCCCATTGCAGGCTTCCTGCAGGAAAGGGCTGTTCAGGAGAACAGTTCCACAGATAATATATTTTCTGCAGATATACAATCTCGGGACATATGCAGACCCTAGCTCTGAGATACACACGGTAGTGGGACAAGCAGGGCAGAGAGCAGATGTTGGAGACAGGGACAGCAGTGGCAAATCAACGTCAGTCATCTACTTTTTTTTTAGATTAGATTACTTACAGTGTGGAAACAGGCCCTTCGGCCCAACAAGTCCACACCGACCCGCCGAAGCGCAACCCACCCATACCCCTACATTTACCCCTTACCTAATACTACGGACAATTTAGCATGGCCAATTCACCTGACCTGCACATCTTTGGACTGTGGGAGGAAACCAGAGCACCCGGAGGAAACCCATGCCGACACGGGGAGAACGTGCAAACTCCACACAGTCAGTCGCCTGAGCGTCATTGCAGCACACTTCAGACTCTATTCAGCTAGATGCAGATGACATACCACAGGGGTGGGGAGTTGCTGCTGTTGATGAACGGGATACCTCTGGAACAGGAGAAAAAATTGCAATGTGGCGATGCCTTTGTCCATAGAAAGAATGGCCTACCTGATTGATGCATCAAACCTGGTAATTAAACAAGTGCATCTGGGCCTTCACCGCTCATACATTGGAATATCGTTTCCATAAATTAATTTTTTCATTAACTTCTATAAAGCCCGGCTTCCAGTTCTATTGTAATGAACAACTAAGGTAGTTTCTTGTTTTCTACATTACTGCTTCAAGGATTCCAAAAGAACTATACAATCAGTCCACCTTCTCTCTATCACTGAGAACCTTCCGAATGTGTATACTTGCTCATTACAATCCAAACCCTCTGTCTCCTCAATCTGATTGTTCTTTCTGGTATCCTTTCAATAGCTGCTATAGGTCGGAGCTAGACTTCCACTCTCAACCAACCTAGCCACAGACATAACAAGTCACTGAATTTAAAAATCCTTGCTCTGTATAAAACACCATACATGCATGGCCTGTAAATTGCATTGGGATTTTATCGAGAGCAATTTGAGGTGGGGAAAAGTACTTCTTCTTGCAGAATAGATTTATTTGCAGAACACTAACTTCTGGTCACTGCACTGCAAAATACAAGGCATTGAGACATTTTTAGAGTTTAATCAGATTATCACTGCTGTAGAATGGGCTTTAGAAAATTGAAATCTAAATAGAATGTATAAAAGAATTGTTACAGATTCATATTTCAATATTAAGACAGAAAACTAGGATAAAAATAAACTAGTGAAAACACATTTAAAACAAAGGAGCTGATCTCTTCAGCAAATAATGAGGGACAATGCAATTCATGCTGTTGGAAGTAATACAGGAACATTGGGACAGGAGTAGGCCATTCAGCCCCTCAGTCTTTAGCCCATTTCTCCCTTTTGTAGCTTCGCTGTGATGATACTGTGGCTTTGAGATATAGTTTGTCCTGGTTTTTTTATGAAGAAACTTTGACACAGAGGTATCGAATAGTCTGCTCAAAGCTAACAGTTTGGGAAGCCATGGGCTGTTTTTTAAAAGATGCAACAGTAGAAACAGCCTGAATGGGTGTGGTCAGGCTTCCATAGAATCAGGATTTTAGTTTTGGCTTTCAGTTGTTGCTGGGGTCTTGGTGCTGGATGTAGAAGGTCTTATTCCTCTCTCTGTTATATCTAAAAGCTGGGGTTCTCTTCCTGCTGCTAGAATTGCACAAGAGACATGCCATTTTACTTAATTTACCTGTGCCAAGGGCGTGTTTATGGGATGTTATACTATTGAAACAGTTAATTAGTGGTGTGTGTGTGTGTGTGTGTGTGTGTGTGTATATATATATATATATAAAATTTTGCTAAACATTTTGATAGTGTTGCAGTTAAGCAAGTTCTTTTCTTTTTCTTTTGTCTGTGTTTTAACTGAAGTGTATAAAATGTGTTTTGACTAAAGCCGAATTGTTTGACCAATCAAATTGCATCTGGAATGCAAGGTCTTTAAAATTAGAAGTTGGGGACTAGGCTATTTTCTTAATCGGTTTTGAGGGGTTTGAACTGGTCCTTAACAAAAATGTATATATCTCCGGTTAAAAATTTGCAACTGATTTTGCATCCACTGTCATTTGTGGAAGAGAATTCCAAACGTCTACCACTCTTTGTATAAGTACTTCCTTATATCCCTTCAGAACAGGTTAGACCTATACTTTGCCCTTTGGTTCTAGAATCCCCAACTAGTGGAAATAGTTCATCTACTTGTCATTCCCTGTCAATATCTTGGAGACTTCAATCAGATCACCCCTTAACCTTGTAAATTTGAAAGAAAACTGGCCTAACTACTATAATCACTGCTCAAACTTAACCTCTGAAGTACAGGTATCATTCTTACAAACCTACATGCAGTTCCCCTCAAGGCCAATGTATCCAGAAATCCAGAATAAACTATTACATATGGCTAATGTCTAAAGCAAAGCAAAGTGTTTTCCACCAATTTTTGAATCGCTTTTATTTTGCTTTCTGTCTTTTCATCCACTCTTTTTTCTTCCAAATGTTTCTGTTTTCTCACTGTATCATGCATTTCAGTTTATACTGGTCATAGCTTCTGTCTCATACTTTAATTTTGTCTTTACCTTTGGACTAATTCAGATGCAGATTAAACACTTTCTGCAAGAAATGTAACACTTTGAGATACAATGTGAGTAATTTGAGTCATCATCTAACAATAATTTACATTGCCTTTCTTTATGTCAGCTATTTGTTCAGTTCTTCATAGAGTCATAGAGTTGTACAGCATGGAAACAGACCCTTCGGTCCAACCTGTCCATGCCGACCAACTATCCCAACCCAATCTAGTCCCACCTGGCAGCACCTGGCCCATATCCCTCCAAACCCTTCCCATTCATATAGCCATCCAGATGTCTTTTAAATGTTGCAATTGTACTAGCCTCCACCACTTCCTCTGGCAGCTCATTCCATACACGTACTACCCTCTGCGTGAAAAAGTTGCCTCTTAGATCTCTTTTATATCTTTCCCCTCTTACCTTAAATCTGTGCCCTCTAGTTCTGGACTCCATGATCCCAGGGAAAAGACTTTGTCTATTTATCCTATCCATGCCCCGCATGATTTTATAAACCTCTATAAGGTCACCCCTCAGCCTCTGATGCTCCAGGGAAAAAACAGTCCTAAACTATTCAACCTCTCCTTATAGCTCATACCATCCAACCCTGGCCACATCCTTGTAAATCTTTTCTGAACCCTTTCAAGTTTCACAACATCTTCCTGATAGGAAGAAGACCAGAATACGTAAATTATATGTTTAGGAATGTCTGCAAATTTAGAAAGCAAGCACAAACAAGAAATTAATTACTAGAGTACAGGTAATAAGATTTCACAGCTCACATACCTGAGAGAGAGTCATAAATTGTTCTTTTAGTAGGTCATGCACCACTAAAATGTACATACGTGCGCATATATTAGGGCTGTCAGCTTGGTTGACGAGATAGCTAGCATGAAGTTCAGAGTAATGCTACTAGTGTGGAGTTGATTTCCATTCCAACTGAGTTGGACTTGGGGCCTGCTTTCCCCTACATCTGAGAGTGGAAGACAATCATTGGCAAATAAACTGCCAAGAAAAATGTTGCACACTAATGAATCCAAATGCATAAATTTATACAATTATATTATTACAATGAAATAATTATATGCATACCATTATTGTCTTTCCAACCTGTAAATTGTTATGGTATGACCAAAGCGACATTTGAATGATTATTGATTAATGTGAATTTGCCTCCACAGTATTAAATGATATATCTTACAATGTTCTCTAATTCAGGCCATCGACAAGTTTGCTTTTCAAATAATCACACATGCATAGCTGTACAAAAAAATTAAAAGCCCTATTAACAAATCAGCCAATAAAATGATTATGCACCATTGTTGCATACTTGCCTGCAACTCCACTTTTACATACTGCTCAAGATGCATATTAGAGGAGAGACCATTTGTAATATCAAAACTAATGGGTACATCACTATTTGTAAGTTATCAGATCTAACCTGGGTTTCTAAGGCAGCCATAAATTCCGTTGAAGGATCACTGTGGTATATCGCTGAAGCTTCTAACAAACACATCTGACATGTCCTTTGAAGCCTGGTCTGTTTTTAATTCATCACTGTCTGTCTGTGCTAACTACAGAGTTACAGGGAGTAGGAAGTGGGACCCCTGAAGAATGTTGAAAAGCACCCTTTGATTGCAGAATATCTTCTGTTCTGTAGGAGGATCACTGGACCCGAAATTCTGCTTTCTTTCCACAGATGTTGCCAGATTTGTTAAGCTTTACAGCAATTTCCATTTTTTCCTATGAAGAGTATATTAGCTCAGTTACGTCTGCAGGTAACAAAGATATGGACGGTGGGGGTGGTGGGGGTGGGGGGGTGGTTTGAACACCAAAGAGCTAAGGTAAGCATGGAAACAGATGGATTTAAGCAGTTTTAATGACTGCACAGTTGTGCAGTTGAAAGCCCAGCTTGAAGTTAAATGTGACACAAGGCTATGTGACACTATATCCAGAAAACTGTCTAATTGCTTCTTATCCAGCTGCAGCATCAATAACTGTGGTGCCCTCAAGGATCTATCCTTGGCTCGTTTCTATTTGTCATGTGACCCTCAGTGATACTGTCTAAAGGATGGTATCAGTTTTCAAAAGGATGTGAATAATCTCGGTCAGGCAAACAGAGATACACAAGCATTTACTTCAATGTAATATTTGTCGCACTGAAACCACAATCTTCGATCTCCGCTACAAACTCTGTGCCCTAGCCAAAAATTCTGTTCCTCTCCCTGGCAAATGACTAAGACCGTGCCAGACCTTGTGTCACATTTAACTTCAAGCTGGCTTTCAACCACATAACTTTTTGGTCATTAAGACTGCTTATTTCCATCATCTATCTCCATGCTTGCCTTAGCACTTCTAATGTTTAAACCACCCCCCACATCTTAGTTACCTGCAGATGTAACTGAGTTAACACACTCTTTATGGGCAACAAAAATAGGAATTGCTGGAAAAACTCAACATGTCTGGCAGGATCTGTTGAAAGAAAGCTCAATTTCAGATCCACTGACCCTTCTTCAGAACAGAAGATATTGCGCATTCAAAGGGTGTTCTTCAACACTTTTCAGGGTTCCGCATCCTACTCCTTGTAACCTCTGTAGTTAGCATAGACAGTGATGAACTAAAAACAGAACAGGCTTCAAAATAGAGAGTTTTGAGAAGATTTGTAGCTCAGATTGAGGTTCTGGATGTAGGCCTGCTCCCTAAGCTGGAAGGTTCATTTCCAGACATTTTGTCACCCTATTAGGTAACATCTTTAGTGGGCCTCAGGCGAAGCACTGTATATGATTCCTGCTTTCTATTTATATGTTTGGGTTTCTTTGGGTTGGTAATGTCATTTCCTGTTCTTTTTCTCCGGTTCCAGCTCAGGTTTAGAATCGGAACAACCACATCAAGTTAGACCCCATCTACCACCCCCTGAGAAAAGGAACAGGAAATGACATCCCCATAGTAATGACATCATCAACCCAAAGAAACCCAAACATATAAATAGAAAGGAGAAATCATGTACAGCGTTTCACCTGAGGCCCACTGAAGACGTTACTTAGTAGGGTGACAAAACGTCTGGAAATGAACCTTCCAGCTCAGCGAGCAAACCTACATCCAGGATTCAAAATACACAACAGCTGCACCAAGAACTGAAAATACACAGCAATCAAAACACTGGAGTTTTATTAGAGCACCTTCATTCAGAACTTGCATGTCACAGACATTAATAATGGGGATTTGATGATATGTCACAGTATCAAGCTCCATTTTATGTCTCCACAAAAAGTATGTTACTCCTTATTTTTGTCCATCTTATCTATCTTCCATTACTAACCACACAAACAGAGCATTTTAAAAAGTTACAAGAACCATTTAAATTATTTTTTTGATTAAAACTCACAGAACATTTTTCTCCAAAACACAGTTGTACAGTATTAAATAATCACATTTCTTGAAGTCTGATATTGCAATCCTACACATGTTTAGAATTTTAGGCTCCCAATCTGAACCTGCCTACTTAAAATACTATCTTTATGCAGGGTTTCAAGTAATTATTTAATTGATTTGATTCTAGAATGAAGTGAAAAGGTTAGCAAAGTTTTTTTTGGTCAGTCTTATGATGCCACTGAAACTACGCTAAAACATTCAATGTCTTACTTGGAATTAATTTACAATTTGTAATGCGGTGAACAACATATTCCCTATTTACTTGTGCACCACTAAACTTTAGTACATTTGTTTCTGTAGATACAAAAACACAATATTATCCTTTTATGTCTTTTACTTACTTTCACTTAATTCAATTTCCAAACAGTTATCACCTGGCTTTCTGACAATAAGAAAATTCTTGGTCTGTTATATGTCATGTTTACATTGTCTACCCTTTTTAGAATTCATTATTTTCCACTCAAAACACCTTAAACATTGCTAAAAGGAACTTATATAGTATGAGAAGGGGACACAGATTTATTGGGTTATCATTGGCATGGATATGGAGCAAGAATGGTCAATCTATAAGTTCTAGCTTTTAAACATCTATTATTTTAGTTTTACACCTGCCTATTACACCTTTCATACAAACAAAATGAGTATACTTCCTGCTAAATGGTTGGAAATTTTTAATTGCTATTTGTCCTCATTGCAAACCAGAATGCCAAGAGACAAGCCGATTAAAAAGCACAAGGTAAAAGAAATGACTAGATGGAAAACAGAGCACTCGGAAGGAAAGAAAAAATTATTCTGTCCCAGGACAACGCATTAATCTGCTGTGGAAAAGACAGTTCACCCTTTACAGCCACAATAGACAATACGCAATACAGAAATGACAAATACTCTAGACGCAGTCTGACATCCCCCAGGATGGGGTGTTGAAAGTTTATATTGTTATTAACTAATGCAAATAATGTTAGTGCACACTTCCTCTTAGGTCTAAGATAATAAGCCAGGTTTACTTACCACTACAATGTAATCCTTTACTTACTTCTAAGGTAGTTTTTAAAAAAATAAATACTCAGGCACCATTATATCATCACAAGATTGTGGTTTCACATGAAAGCCATAGCTTTTCTGTAAAGCATTTACTCACGGAGAATGAACGATTGGCATTGTTGATTCCGACTGGGTAGCTAGAAGCTGGTTCCCCAATTCCAAAGAATAATCATTATCATCAATTTCATTCAGCTCTTCATCTGTAATTATGTCAAAAGTTGCATCGTCTGGTTTGGTTAAACTTTCTGAAAGAGCCAAAATTGGAATAGCCCACTGACTTACAGGTGAAACAGATAAATCACATACAGAATGAGATAATAGGAGGTAAAATAAACTAAGTTAAGCCATTAAATCTATTCCTTTCATTGAATGACATGGAACTTGACTTCACTTGAATAAACTTCAAAAGAAAAGTTCTAAGCAATTCATTCCCTGTGGAGAAAATAACAATGGATGATGTTTTCTACCTAGGTGGCAAACTGTCATCAAATGGGCATACTGAGCCAGTCACACTAAGGGGAAGCAAAGAAACACAGCAGCTTCAATAGTGAATCCCAATGAAACCACAGATTTCGTACATTTGCATCTTTCAACACTTTTGCCTGAATTTAAAATCTCAACCTTGCTCAAAGATGACATCAATAGGCTTGAACAATTGATACAAGCTTTCACAGTGGAAGTTGGTAACTAGTTGGCAGTACAGATGTAAACCATGAGTACTATACTTGACAAGATTGACAACATCACTGGTAGTCACCTCTGGGCATGAAAGAAAACAATTTCTCTGAACTTACTCTATTCTATTAAACAGTTCTTGAATTTTAAACACTTCAATTAGATCATTCTTTATCTTACAGATTCCAGGGAATACAAATCTTGTCAACACACTCTGTCCTCTGAAATTAACACTTCCCCAATATCATTCTGGTGAATCAAAATTGCACACCCACCATGGTCTGCAGATCATTCCTGAGATTACATTCAGGCATAACTTGCCCTGCACAACGTAACAGAAGTTCCAGCAGCAGGCATCAGCGGTGAGAGAAGGCAGGGAGCAGAGGAGCTCAAACTATTGTGCTCGGATCTCTGGCAGTGGATGGCAATGGTCAGGGAGCAGTTGAATAGACCCTCTCTGAGAAAGTAAGCTATCTTAGAGGGCAGGAAGGCTGATGGGAAGTACAACAGACTGATAAAGCGACCCCAAAGTCTAAACCTAAAGTGAGCATCACGCTTCATTCATGTATGAACCTGCACCCCAAGGTCTCTTTGTTTGGCAACACTCCCCAGGACCTTAGCGTTAAGTGTATAAGTTCTGCCCTGATTTGCCTGATGAAAATGGAGCACCTCACATTTATTTAAATTAAACTCCATCTGCCACTCTTCGTTCCATTTGCCCATGGGATTAAGATCCTGTTCTACTCTGAGGTAACTTTCCTTGCTGTCCATGACACCTCCAATTTTGATGTCATCTGTAAATGTACTAACCGTACCTCCTATATTCACATCCAAATAACTTATATAAAATGACAAAGACCCAGCAATAATCCTTGCAGGAGACCACTGGTTATAGGCCTCCAGTTCAAAAAGTAACACATTACCTCTTTCTCTCTCCACACATGTTGACTAACCTCCCCTGATTTCTGAGGTTGATTGTACATGGATTTGAAGGGTTTCTCTGCTGCTGTGGATGCTGGGTAAAGGGGCTTCTCATGTTACAGATTTCATTGTAGCTTAAAGTTCTTCCCATAGTCCTACTTATCCTTTCTGCTAGGATATTTGTCCCACTCCAGTTCAGGTACAGCTCAATCCATTAATACAGCTCCTTCTGTCTTTATTGATGTCACTGACCAACAGAATGGCATCCCTCTTTCAAACACCAGTCTTTTAAGTACACATTCATTTTGTGATCTCTTTAGCCTTGTTACAATTAGAAAATACCTTTGGTGGTAATCTGAAAATTAACACCCACTAAATCCAGCTTTTTAAATTTACTGCCTAGTTTTTGAAAGTAAGACCTTTTCTTGTTCAACATAGACCGTAGTTGTTGATTCCATCCTCTCTCCTTCCCATAAAGTTTTGCTTTGCTACAACCCAAATTCTCCTTGATCTTATTTCGCCTGCCTTTCTGAATAATGCAAAAAGGACACCTGCCTAAATTTAGCACAATCCATCTTTTAAGTATGCAGCTCTGAGTGTGCAGATAACATCAGCCACTGGCTGCAATTTTAAATACAGCTGAGTGAGCAACTATTATGGTTGACCTATTAAGTGACTATTACAGAAAGCGGATTCAGGGCAAATTATGTTTTTTGTCTTCCTCCTACAGCCAAGAAGAGTAAAAGTGTGATTCTACATCTGGAGCGGCACGGTGGCACAGCAGTTAGCACTGCTGCCTCACAGCGCCAGAGACCCGGGTTCAATTCCTGCCTTACACAATTGTCTGTGTGGAGTTTGCACATTCTCCCTGTGTCTGCGTGGGTTTTCTCAGTCCAAAGATGTGCAGGTTAGGTGAATTGGCCATGTTAAATTGCCTGTAGTGTTAGGTGAACGGGTAAATGTAGGGGAATGGGTCCAGGTGGGTTGCTCTTCGGAGGGTCGGTGTGGACTTGTTGGGCTGAAGGGCCTGTTTCCACACTGTCAGTAATCTAATCTAATCTCAGATTTTCGCCATCTCACTCCTGGAATACAGAATTGCCCTTTACGTCATAGTTATCACTGATTCTTTTAATACAGGCCTTCACCCTCTAATCATTAAAAATTGGGATTCCAATGCCTAAAATCCTGGAGTTATTTGTTGCAATCTTACTTTCCAAATTCTTGCGGGAGCCTTCCACACGACAGTAATACAATATTGTTTATCATAATACTACGGTGTGGATAGTTCCTAAACAATAATTGACAAAATCTTACAAATGTCACAAGAAACAGGAGCTGAGCTGCTAATTCAAGCTCGGTCAGCAATGAAGACAGAGAATTGCAAGAATTGGTATCATTGGAGAAAGTAGTAACAACTTTTATTTCTGAACAGTCCTAGGCTTCTGTCAACTGGATAGTGATCCTAGCATCCAGTAGAACCATGGGGACCCGGGAAATGTTAGGAAGAGGGAGAGATCATGCAACCATGTTCAACTGGAGGCATGTGTCATCACTCCAAAATTAGTAAACAGTCTGAGAATAAAGGGTTAACACCCGTTACTTTACATGTACACTTAATTTTATCTCAACATATTTTCCAGTGTTGGAGGAAATATGGATTAGCTATAAGTGTATACTTGCAATTACAAAAATGCCAGTATGCATAAAATACCTAAGTTGGGTATTGGTGAAGCAGGCAGTACACAAGTGGGACAGTGTATTATATCTCAAATAAGTGACATGCAGTATTTCAATCTATCTACACCTAACCCATGCAGGGGATGAGAAATCTTAGTTCCTTTTTAGTTTTCAGAAATGTTAAAGGCTCTGAAGAGGGAATTTAAATTTTAGAACACCCCATGATTGCTAAGTCTGCAAGTTGTGCTGAAAATGACATGGATACTTGCACACAAGTTACTAGAATTTAACAGTGAGATTTGGAATTGGCTGAGAGGTACATCCAAGTAGATGTTCCAGATCACACAGATCCACCTGCAGAAAAAGGGATTTCACAGGGAAAGGTTATGACAATATGGATTATGGCACAACCTTCTGAAATATATATATATATGTCATTAACCAGAGACACAGACATTGTATAAAGGAATTCATGGTAAACAACATCTTGAGACAAAAGCAGAATGGGCAGTCAGTAGATATCCAGATCAGGATACAAAGACATAATTCAGTTTCTATTTTCAAAACATAGATTCCATGTTTATTTTGATACAATGCTTCAGTTTTATGTCATCTAAAGTTAAAGAAAATGTGCAAACTATTTTCAAAAGCAATGCAGTTGACCTGTGGGTTTGAACATTGTAAGCTGCAGTACTGCAAATCTGCAGTACAGATTGAGGATCTGAGAGATAAAAACTGATATTCTATACCAGTCCATTTTTATATTAAGTTTACTAACTAGGCAAGAACCACAGTAAGTGTAGTCATAACAATTTACAGTGAACAAAGTTGACAGAGGAAGTGTGTGCAGTTGCGAGTTTTTTAAAATATTAGTCAGCTCAGCAAGTTAGATAAGTTGTGTGCTAAAGGTTAAATGGTCTAAGTTGGGAATATATGTCACTGTTGAGCAAATCAGAAATTGAGTGGTGCTGGAAATGACATTTTCTCAACACCTTTCAACTTGTATCAGGGCAATCTGCAGGAAATATAAATGCAAATAAGAAATATTCATAGTATATGAGAGGAGAGTGCTGATTGGTTGGCAAGTGATTCTCACTGGTTGGCAACTGGACTCTGATTGGTAGGAGTGTTGCCAAGGAGAATGCATCAGTTTGGTGATATTAATGGTTAACTGCAAAGCTTTCTTAAAATTTCAAATCAGGCAGGGTGACTGACTGGTCAAGGCATTACCTTGAGAATTGACCCAGAGAATGATTATCACCTATTTTGTTGCAAAGAAAAAGGCACAATATACATACATTCTTTCTGACTGCTAAGTGCATGGGCCTGAATATTAATATGCAATTCCCAGTAGATGCAAGTTCACTACACTGCACCCAACAGAAAATCCTAAATTATCAGAGTAATTCTTTGCACATGCCCTGCACATTCTCCATGGCAATACCTCTACAAACCAAAGTTCTCTTGCCAAATAATCAGTACTCTCCTATCATTTAGTATAAAACGTTATTTTTCTTTTACATTGATATTTCTTGTGAATTGTTCCGATGAGTGCAAGATTAAAATGCTTCAACAAAGTGTATTTTTTGAGTAATGCTCAAGTTCCACACAACCAAACAACTATTTACATAGATTTTTTTTTAAAAAATGAGCAAATTGCACTCTCAACCTTCCTCCCTCCTGTCAACCAGTCCCCTTTCCCTCTGAAACATTCTCCGCTTTCACATAATCATCTCACCTCCATCTTTCTTACTTCTCTCTCAACCTGTTTCATAAAACACTTTCCTTGTTTCTTGCAATTCCATGACTCAGGGTAAAAAATATGAGGTCTGCAGATGCTGGAGATCACAGCTGAAAATGTGTTGCTGGTTAAAGCACAGCAGGTTAGGCAGCATCCAAGGAATAGGAAATTCGACGTTTCGGGCATAAGCCCTTCATCAGGAAATCCATGACTCACCCAACTCTATTCCACACTTAACTGTTTATAGAGGTTTGGGAGTACATACAGTCCCTGGTTTGTGAACAGCTATTCTTAAGAATGAGGAAATGTCAGATTTTTAAAATTCATATTCATACATCCTGTAAGGTGTCCCATTCATCAAGTACCAACATTTGCAAGTCGGACATTCATAAATTGGGGACCCACCCCATACCATTCTGTCTTTCACTTAAACTTTTACTTTCACCTTCTTCACACTCAACCTCGCCTACTTCTTTCCTGCTTCTCCCCGTGCATCTAACACTTTCTCCTCATGTTCACCCAACCCAGTTCCCAGAATGAAAATTGGTCTAAATGTAAATCCAAACTTATAGCAAAGTGGTTGACTCTGAACCGCCCTCTGTCCAATTGGGGATGGACATTAAATGCTGCCAGCGTTGCCCACATCCATCAAATAAATAATAAAAATTCCAAATGCTGTCCAGATCTAACCACCCTCTTGCAAGTATTTAGGTATGGGAGGAGAGATCACTGTGAATCCTGTCAGGCTATAACCAGCCTGCAAACCCTGATACTACCAACACTTATTCTTCGAGGAAGGTTGTGATAAATAAGAAAGCTGATCCTGCTTCCCCCAGCTCCTCTCCAAAAGGTACTTCAGCACATAATTCAGAATAACACTGAAATGCAATGCTGAGGGAATGCAGTATAGCTGATTTTTAAAAAAAATTAGGCTTTGGACTTGTGTCTAGTGTTTGGATGCTGTGGTTTAGCTTAGCAATGAAAATAACCTAGATAAGACACCTGATGCTCTTTGTAAGGTTCTACAAACAGCAGTAACATTTAGCAGCCACACTTGGACTTTAATGGTTATGGTACATCAATTAAACTCAGTTGTAAAATTTTCAACTGGCTTGTCATAATGGTGCTTAGTGGGAGTTCCAGATTTTCAATACTCCTTACAAGGAAGGATGCTTCCTGACATCACGATAAACAATGTTAAGGATACGTCCCCTTGTTTTGGACCTTCCCATCAGAAGAAATTGTTGCTTGCTAGATACTCAAAACATCTTATACAGCTCAAGTAGATCATCTCCCAACATCTCTCCTATATTTGAGGGGCATCAAGCCTTGCTTACGTAACCCATTTCTATGTTTTAATCCTTTCGTTTGAGCTATCATTGAGTGAAATAAAACCAAAATACTGCAGATGGTGCAGGTTTGAAACAGAAAATGTTGAAGAAACATAACAGGTCTGTGAGAGGGAAACAGTTACAGTTTCAAGATTAAAAAAAATGTATGAAGAAGTCGTATCGGACTTGAAACTTTAACACTGTTTCTCTCTCCACAAATGCCGCTGACTTCCTTCAATACTTTCGGTTTTGCATTGTTGAAGTACAAATGTTGGCTAGAACAGTAAGATAATTGTTTTGTAACCTTACTGTAAGATCTTTTACAACCAGCGGACTTCTTATTTGAAAGACTGCATCCACGATAGTGATGCACTCCCTCAGTACTGGAATGTCATCCTCGATTATAATTAGTTTAATCAACCTATAGAAGGTATTTTTAAGCTGAGAGGAGAAAGATTTAAAAAGAATCTATAGGGCAAATGTGGCCTACAGAGGGTGGCTTGTATGTGTAACAACCTGCCAGAGGAAGTCGTAGATGTAGGTACAATTACATTATTTAAAAGACATTTGGGCAGGTACATGAATAGGAAAGGATTAGAGGACATGGGCCAAACACAGGCAAGTGGGATGAATTTAATTCGGGAAAACTGGTCGGCACTGACGAGTTGGACCATGATGTCTGCTTCCATGCTGTGTGACTGTATTCAGCAGTGCTATTGTATACCCTTAAGGAAGGTGAGAGTTGAATACAGGCTTTCTGGTAGGGACACTATCAGTGCATCACAAGATCCCGTTTGGCCTAGGTTATATGCTCAAATCAATGGAGTTAGGTTTGTGTGTGTAATTCAATCATGTACTACAGGACCAGGAACTTACTCTGTAATTAGCACCTATTACATTAATAATTAGTTGTGGAATTATTGTGCGTCTGAATGGCTTTGGTAATTAATGCCTACACTGTAACTTGTACCATGATTACAGGAATAATTTGCTTCCAAACCATCTGAGTAATCATCACCTGTGTTTCTGCTAGCTGGTCCTTCTGAAACTGAACGTGAGGGAGATTCATCAGGGCTGTTTGGAGTACTGGAAGATCCAGGATCATTCAGTCTTTGAACCACAGCACTATGTTCTGTGTAGCAGGCTCTGCAGCATCTCTCTCTTTTACCGCTGTGCTTTGTCATTACAAAATTATTGCTGCAGTAGTAGCAGAAGATACGTCCACAGAGTCTGAAATAAAACAGAACAGGATGGTTATTTCCCAGGTAAAAACAAATTTCAATTCAGGGAGGAAATTAAATTTAACACATCTTTTTGCTAATTTACAATTTCCTACCTATGTACATGAAATATTTTTGCACAATAAGAATTCGCGAAGAACAAAAGGCTTTTATTTATAAGAAGAAGAAAAAGGTATTCAAAGCAAGAATGGGAACACTCACTGTGCCCATTGCTTTAGACAGATATCAGAGGCTACCCTTGACATACTGTGACAAGCATGAAAAGGTGTCTGTCTGGACTTAACTGGGGATTACTCCCGTTTGGCTTTCAGACATGGCTGTTTGTTTAAAGCACAATGCATGTGTTTGGTGCATATGTGGCTGGCACATGGTACAATTCAGATGCATCATGGTGGTGTACGGGAACAAGTCAATCCTCTTGAACGATGACTACTAACAACCATGGCAAGCAGTGTGGATTTATAGCTGCATTGAAAGGCAAGTCAAGGCAGAACATGGTGAATCTTTAAGCTTTAGCTGAGGCAGCCAAGCACAAAGCAAAGATGCTGCAAGCACCGAAGTGGGCACAAAGTCAGCAGGTGTTCAGAGAACAAGTGAGCATCGCTGACGGATGGCCCAGTTCAAATGAGGAGGTGGGTACCTGTCCCTGTGGGTCAAATGCCCTGGCAGCAACACTATAATGAAAGTGGTGGTGCACCCCAAACTGCAGCAGTGAAGTGAAAAGATGTGCTGTAAGCATATGAACCATGTGTTGTGTGGATGCAGCGAGGCTGGTGTGTACTGAATGCTAAGATCAGTGAATGTGGGCTGAGTACATTGTTGCCCCATGGACTGTGCAACACGAGACCTAGTACCAGGTGTCCAGTATGGAGGCCTGAACAAGCATGTGGTGAGCTGGAGCTACCAGTGACCTGCTCTTTCACATTGGGAATTCTTGGTGTCTCGTTTCTACCTGGGCAGGGTGGGGGGAGGGGAGGTTGGAGTAGAGAATACCACATATTAAGGAGGTGACATTTGATACTAATGAGGGTCAGACCGAGTAACAACCCATACAAACAGGCCTCTCTCCACTCATGTGAGAATCCTGTGTTCCACACCTGCTTGGAGAATGGGACTTCTTTAATCTCAATGTCAGGACGGTCCTCGCTGGATGCCTCACCTATTTTTCCCAAAAGTTTTCACTGTGGCCCATACCATTCAAGGGCTGGGAAGATTCCACCTTAAGAAATAAATGCATCAAGTTGAACTCAAGAATGAGGTAATGATGGAGAAGAGTAGTAAGTAGCTGCACTAGTTTTTAAAGAAGGCGACAGCAGGTCGATAGGAAATCCGAGAAAAAGTGGAAGAATTGGAAGTTGCTTCTAAAAGAGGTTCCTACTTATTCCATGCACCTACTTGAAAAGAATACTGACTATAGCTTCAAGGTACAACTGAGATAAGCAGTATTTTTATCCAAATTACTATAATAATAAAGTCACCATAGTCCCGGAGAATTATTCTCTCATTAGATAGAGATAACTGGTGGTGGTTTAACCTAAGGGTCACCACACCTCAGGTGAAGGATGAGGTCAAGAATGTGGGACCTTCATTGTGACCTTAGCCTGCACTGAAAATGAACCTATGTCGTTGGCCTCACTACATCACAGTAGCTGTCCAGGCAACTGAGCTAACTGACCTCCTAGATTACAATATATGTGAAATTAAAAAGAATTAGAGAATCATTGAGTTATACAGCACGGAAATAGATCCTTTCATCCAACTTGTCCTTGTCAATCAGATATTGTTTGACTCCTTTTTATCTGGATAAAGTGATTATTGTTTTATTGTCCTTATTTTGATATTTATCACAAGTAACCCTTCTTTAGAATTGGACCCAAAATGTTACTTCTGCTTTCTCTCCACAGAAAGTCTTGCCAGCAATTTCTCTTTTTGTTTCTGATTTCTAGCATCTGCAATTCTTTGGTTCTTTTTAGCTACTCATCTGGTTCCTGTCATCAGGCAGATTTTATACACGTGTCTGTTCTTGCCTGTACTTCACTACTGCATGTCACCTGGCAGCTGGTGTGGTGCCCGCTCACACACAATTCACACCATCTGTTCACCAGCCCACAGCTCGCAGTGACCTCTCAAGAAACAGTTTCAGATCTAAGCTTCATGTGTGTCCCACTGTTAAATATCTGGTTAAAAATCACACAACACCAGGTCATAGTCCAACATGTTTATTTGGAAACACTGGCTTTTGGAGCGCTACAGTAGCTACCTGATGAAGGAACAGTGCTGGACTATAACCTGGGGTTGAGTGATTTTTAACTTTGTCCACCCCAGACCAACACTGGCCTCTCCACATCATGACTGTTAAGAAGTCAGGGATGTACTTTGACAAGGAAATAGTGGCAGGGAAAATAGTAAAGAGAGAGAGGGATATGTAGGTGAGCTGAATACTATTTAAATCCTTCCACTTCCTCCAAACCAAAAGGGGTAGCCACGGGCATCCACATGGGCCCCAGCTGTGCGTGCCTCGTCATTGGGTATGTGGAACAGTTCATCGTCTGCAGCTACACCAGTACCATTCCCCACCTTTTCCTCCGCTATATTGTTGACTGTATCGGTGCTACCTCATGCTCCCACGAGGAGGTTGAACAATTCATCAAATTCACCAGCACCTTCCACCCTGACCTCAAATTCACCTGGATCACCTCGGACATCTCCCTCCCGTTTCTGGGCTCTCCAACTCCAACTCCAACAACTGACTAACCATGGACATCTACTACAAACCCACCAACTCCCACAGTTACCAGAACTACACCTCCTCCCTCCCTGCCTCCCGTAAAAATGCCACCCCCTATTCCCAATTCCTCCACCTCCTCCGCATCTGCTCCCAGGAGGAGCAATTCCACCACCGGAAATCTCAGATGGCCTCCTTCTTCAAAGACTGCAATTACCTCCCCCCCCCCCCCCCCAAGTGTTTGATGATGCCCTCCAGTGCATCTCTTCCACTTCCTGCACCTCCTCCCTTGAACCCCACCCCTCTAATTGCAACAAGGATAGAACCCCCCTGATCCCCACCTTACACCCCATCACGCTCCGCCTACATCACTTCATCCTCCGCCACTTCCACTACCTACAAACAGACCACACCACTAGGGATATAATTTCTCACCCCACACCTATCTGGTTTCAGAAAGACCATTCTCTCAGCGATTCCCTCGTCAGATCCACGCGCCCCCCCCGCCACCAGCCCACGTCCGACTCCCGGCACCTTCCCCTGCCAACGCAAGAAGTGCACCTCCCCCTTTACTTCCGTCCAAGGCCCCAAAAGGAACCATCCACATCTGACAGAAATTTATCTGTACCTCCACACACTTCATCTATTGTATCCGTCGCACCTAATGTGATCTCCTCGAAATCATGGAGGCTGAACGCCAATTTGCAGATTGTTTCAGAGAAATCTCTGGAGACACCCGTACCAACCAATCCCACCGCCCCTTGGCCGAACACTTTAGCTCCCCTCCCAACTCCAAGGACATGCAGGTCCTGGGCCTCCTCCACCGCCAAACCCTAACCACCCGACACCTGGAGGAAGAATGCCTTGGGACTCTGCAACCACATGGCATCAACAGACAATAGGTGCAGGAGTAGGCCATTCTGCCCTTCGAGCCTGCACCACCATTCAATATGATCATGGCTGATCATCCTTAATCAGTATCCTGTTCCTGCCTTATCTCCATAATGCTTGATTCCACTATCCTTGAGAGCACTATCCAACTCTTTCTTAAATGAATCCAGAGACTAGGCAGAGCATTCCACACAGCCACCACTCTCTGGGTGAAGAAGTTTCTCCTTAGCTCTGTCCTAAATAGTCCAACCCGTATTTTTAAGCTGCGTCCTCTGGTTTGGCACTCACCCATCAGCGGAAACATGTTTCCTGCCTCCAGAGTGTCCAATCCTTTCATAATCCTATACGTCTCAATCAGATCCCCTCTCAGTCTTCTAAACTCAAGGGTCTACAAGCCAGTCGCTCCAGTCTTTCAGCATAAAGGTAGTCCCGCCATTCCAGGAATTGACCTTGTGAACCTACGCTGCACTCCCTCGATAGCCATAATGTCTTTGCTCAAATTTGGAGACCAGAACTGCACACAGTACTCCAGGTGTGGTCTCACCAGGGCCCTGTACAGCTGCAGAAGAACTTCTTTGCTTCTATACTCAATCCCTCTTGTTATGAAGGCCAGCATGCTATTAGCCTTCTTCACTACCTGCTGTACCTGCATGCTTACCTTCATTGACTGGTGTACAAGAACACCCAGATCTCTTTGTACTACCCCTTTACCTAAACTGATTCCATTTAGGTAGTAATCTGCTTTCCTGTTCTTGCCACCAAAGTGGATAACCCATATATTTATCCACATTAAACTGCATCTGCCATGCATCTGACCATACACCTAACTTGTCCAGGTCACCCTGTAATCTCCTAACATCCTCCTCACATTTCACCATGCCACCCAGCTTAGCATCATCAGCAAATTTGCTAATGTTATTACTAATACCATCTTCTATATCATTAACATATATTGTAAAAAGCTGTGGTCCCAGCACTGATCCCTGCAGTACCCCACTGGTCACCGCCTGCCATTCCGAAATGGAGCCATTTATCACTACTCTTTGTTTCCTATCAGCCAACCAACTTTCAATCCAGGTTAGTACTTTGCCCCAATACCATGCGCCCTAAGTTTACTCACTAACCTCCTGTGTGGGACTTTATCAAAAGCTTTCTGAAAGTCCAGGTGCACTACATCTACTGGATCTCCCTCGTCCACCTTCAGAGTTACATCCTCAAAAAATTCCAATAGATTAGTCAAGCATGATTTCCCCTTCATAAATCCATGCTGACTCTGACCTATCCTGTTACTACTATCCAGATGTGTCGTAATTTCATCCTTTATAATAGACTCCAGCATTTTTCCCACCACGGAGGTCAGATTAACTGGTCTATAATTTCCTGCTTTCTCTCTTCCACCTTTCTTAAAAAGTGATACAACATTAGCTACTCTCCAATCCACAGGAACTGATCCCGAATCTATCGAACTCTGGAAAATAGTCACCAACGCATCCACGATTTCTCAAGCCACCTCCTTCAACACCCTGGGATGTAGATGATCAGGCCCCGGGGACTTATCAACCTTCAGATCCAACAGTCTCTCCAACACCAATTCCTGGCAAATATAAATTCCCTTCAGTTCAGGTCCTTCAGCCACTGTAACCTCAGGGAGATTGCTTGTGTCTTCCCCAGTGAACACAGATCTGAAGTAGCTGCAAATGTGTTGCTGGTCAAAGCACAGCAGGCCAGGCAGCATCTCAGGAATAGAGAATTCGACGTTTCGAGCATAAGCCCTTCATCAGGAATGAGAGAGAGCGCCAAGCAGGCTAAGATAAAAGGTAGGGAGGAGGGACTAGGGGGAGGGGCGATGGAGGTGGGATAGGTGGAAGGAGGTCAAGGTGAGGGTGATAGGCCGGAGTGGGGTGGGGGCGGAGAGGTCAGGAAGAAGATTGCAGGTTAGGAGGGCGGTGCTGAGTTGAGGGAACCGACTGAGACAAGGTGGGGGGAGGGGAAATGAGGAAACTGGAGAAATCTGAATTCATACCTTGTGGTTGGAGGGTTCCCAGGCGGAAGATGCCAGGCCGCTTACTTGCGGAACGCTTCAGAGAACACCTCCGGGCCGCCCGAACCAACCAACCCAATAAATTCAGCCACAGATCTGAAGTAGCAATTCAATTCTTCTGCCATTTCTTTGTTCCCTGTAACATATTCCCCTGTTTCTGTCTTCAAGGGCCAAATTTTAGTCTTTACCATTTTTTTGCCTTTCACATACCTAAAAAAGCTTTTACTATCCTCCTTTATATTTTTGGCCAGTTTACCTTCGTACTTCATTTTTCCTCTGCGTATTTCCTTCTTAGTAATCCTCTGCTGTTCTTTAAAAGCTTCCTAGTCCTCCATTTTCCCACTTATCTTTGCTATATTATACTTTTTCTCTTTTAACTTTATATGTTTCTTAACTTCCCTCGTCAGCCAAGGCCACCCATGCCTCCTCCTAGGATCTTTCTTCCTTTTTGGAATGAACTGATCCTGCATTATATACAGAAATATCCGCCATTGTTCCTCCACGGTCATCCCTGCTAAGGTATTGCACCATTGAACTTTGGCCAGCTCCTCCCTCAAAGCTCCATAGTTCCCTTTATTCACCAGAAATATTGTCACTTCCGATTGTACCCTCTCCCTTTCAAATTGCAGATTGAAGCTTATTGTATTATGGTCACTACCTC